>NW_010270041.1:93961-115241 GCF_000690775.1 Eurypyga helias | reverse complement strand
GGCCCTGAGCGGGGAGTGGGCGCGTCCGTCGTGCGGCCGCCGGGAGCGGTGGGGCCCGGTGCCGCCTGCCCGTCCTACTGCCTTCTCTGGGCTTGACGTGTCTTTTCAGCCGTGCCTCTTCGCCTGTGAAGGCCCGTGGGCTGTCCCCATGGCAGCCATCTACTCCGGGATTTACCTGAAGCTGAAAAGCGCCAAGACTTCTTGGGACGACAAACTCAAACTAGCCCATTTTGCGTGGATTTCTCACCAGTGCGTTCTTCCTAATAAGGAACAAGTAAGTAGTTTTTAACAGTAAACAGCGAAAGAAAAAAAAATCCCAATAATCAAACGCTGCTGAGGATGAATTGATTCATAAAATCCAGATATCGTTGCTTAAGCTTTTGATCCTATGTAGTTGTAGGCATATAGCTCTGATGGTGAATTGTGGGTGGCTCTTGATGTCTGTGTCGTTGTGCGAAATGTTTTCATAACATCATCTTTCAAGTAGCTTTAGCAGAAAGATCTGCATTAAGGCAGGAAGAAAGAATCTTTGTTACAGGGAGGGGAGCGTGTACGTTCTGTCTCCTGGGTAGATCAGAAACAGTTGTCTTCAGAGCTGTCATTAGCATTGTGTATTACATCTTATACCTTGTACAGGATGCTCCTGGTCATAGCTAATTTTAAAGAGTGAACTCTGGATTTCTGGGCATCTCCTTGGAAGATGCTTGGAACCCACCCTCTCCCTTCAAGTCTTTTGTTTTGACCCTGTTTCCTGGTCTGTTCTGTGTTTCCCTGAATGATGGGTGTCTTGTGCTGCTCCTCCGGCCTAGTCATCTTGTGGAGTCTAGTGTTTGCACCATCTAAGATCAGTGTTTTGAGTTCCTATTATTTTAGTTGCTTAGAGTATTAAACATAGCCATACACCATAATTTTATTTTGAAATCAATAATTTAGTTTAATAGATTTCTACCTTCTCCCATATGCTCACATCTAAATACCTAGGCCCGGATTTATAGGTAGAAAATTAAAATATACCAAGAGGAGGATGTGAAAGGAATACCCATTATCAGAAAGCAAAAACCATCTGATTTTCGTAAGTTTTGATGTAAAACACTACGTTTACTAATTGGTATTGACTGTCAGAATTATACCCTAATGAAAGGCCCTTAGGATATCGACTCCTGAAAGCTGTCTTGGGAGGATACAGGAGAGCACAGGGGCAACATTGGACCTAGGCTGAAACCTCTTAGAAATTTAGATCTTGGTTAAAACCTACAAGGGTGGACTTTCTGCTCACTCAGAGCCTGTTCTGCTTGGATGTAGAGAAGTTCTCAAGGCACGAGTGGTGTAATTCTGAAGAGGTACTACTTTTGTCTTGTTCTTGCCGGGGGTTATTAAAGATGATTTCTTTCCTTTCTGTTAACAGGTATTACTCGACTGGGTAAGCCATGCGCTGGTTTCATACTACCATAAGAAACGTGAACTGGAGGATGAAGTTGTTGAGAAACTCTGGGCATATTTAGACAGTGTTATTCATAGTAGAAGACTACAGAATCTCCTAAGGACTGGGAAGACAATCGGTCTCAGTTTTTCAATTGCACAGGTAACTGAAGCTGTTGGTATTTTGTAATATGCTGGATAGCAGGGCGTATCTTTATGTCATGTGACTCGTCCTCACAGCGTCGGCTGTTAAGTGAAATGCATAATAATGAATCTGATGGCTTTTAGGACCTCTAATAAAAAATTCTCTAGTGCTGTTCTGAGGTACAATTTGTATTTGTGCAGCATTAAGGCTGAAAATGGCAGAGCATTCTAATAATAACCTCAAAGTTAATCGTCCTCTCTGTCTTTAACTTCTTCAAACCATCAGAGAGTGAACTGGTTTAAGTATTTCAGTAGGTAAGTAAAGGCTCAGTTCCATATGTTGCTATTCTCTGTTATCTACTGCATTTTGCCTGCAAGTTTTAGGAAGAGAGAGATTTTTCTGTCACTCTGGGGCTCATCAGTGTGTTTGGCTTGAGTACTTGTGCAGTGTGACATGCTCTTCAGCAGACCCTGCAGCTTCCTCTGGCAACTCAGAACAGCGGTGGCACCAAATCATTATCGATCTTAATCATACCATTATTTAAGCCTCAGGTGAACGTGAATGGGGGAGACTTCAGTTACAGTGTAAAACTGAGCCAGAACACGTAACTTCTTATTCAGCTTCCTGGTTACAGAAACAGCAGAATTAGTGGATGGCTGCAAAGGCAGTCAAAATGGCTGGAAAGATGACCCTTTTAGCTATTGGAAAGTTGGAAGGAAGCAGGAAAAACCTGTCTTTACCTGCAGGAATTGGTTTGTGAAGTACAGAGAATTGGTTGGATATAATCTATGCTTCAGAGATGTTGTGCAGAAAGTGGCCAAATTTAAACATGGTCTGGGTGTGAAAACCTCTCTGGCTGAAGATTACGTGAGAGGTACGGGCCAGAGTACCCTAAAGACCAAGGACAGAAGTGGTTGAGGGTCCAGTGGAAAGAATTTAAGGATCTGGTTTAGTCCAGTGGGGCTTGAGCTGAGAAGGTGAGCCGTCTATTACAAAGTGTAAGGAGACAGCTGAGACTTTTAACTCTGGAATAGAGGCAGATTTGTAAAGTATCACTGAATGTGTTTGCTGTCAAAATTATCTGAAGGTGAGAAAAGGAAGCAAATAAAAAGGGGATCAAAGGAGGAAACCACAGAGGAATCAACACAAAGTTTGAGAAAAGGAAGGGAAATGTGAGTTCAGGTAAACATTAATTCTTTAGAACTGTGTGTCCCTCAAAGAGGAGAGAGAGGAGTCCTTCACATTCACCATATCAGCACAGGAAACTGGCTCTTTTTAAAATACAAAGATAACATTTATTCATGGACATTCATACTGAACAAGCTTCCTGGATCAAAGGTAGGAAGTGTGTTGTGTGTGGGTTTTTTGTTGTTTGTTTGTAACTTAATTTTGTGGACCTTGCAAGAAGGGAGGGAATTTATCCCTGCTCCCTTTCTGCAGCATCAGCTGTTGGGATCAGGTATGGCTAGTCTTACGCTGTTGCCAGTCGCAGACATACTGAAGGAAGGTTTCCTCACTCATCCTGTGGTGCAAACAAATGCAGGGACACTGCTGTGACCAGAGGAGCTTCTAGTTTGAGGCCCACAATATGAGAGGCCCAGCAGCAGCCGTTGCACGTCCCTGTTGCTTCCTTCTTGCAGCCAGAACTCACAGAAAGTGGTGTTGGTTCATTATGATGAGCTTTATCTTTGTGTGCAAAATTGAATGTGGGTTTTTTTTGTTTTTTTTTTTTTTTTTTTTTAATCTTCAGGTCATAAACGAGAGGTTGTCAGAAGCCTGTTCTCAGAAAACACAACAAAACATTGACACGGTGCTGAGTTGCTCCAGTGGCATTCTTTCTACTCCTTCACTCTCCATCATTTACACAGCAAAGTGTGAGCTCTTGGTTGATCTCCTCAGCAAGCTCTGCAAGCTGGCATGTCAGCAGCTGGCTTCTGACGGCACTGTAGGCTCCCAGGTGTTCGGCGTCCTCCAGCTTACCTTTGCTCAGTACCTCCTGATTCAGAGGCAGCAAACCAACCCCAATCGTGTGTTTGGGCAAGTGACAAGTCACTTGCTCCAGCCATGTCTGCTCCTGAGGCACTTGCTGACTGTGAGGAGCTGGACACCAGCAGATGACAACCACGTGCGTCAGCACCTGAGCAGGGAAATCCGAAACCAAGTAGAAACTTTGCTGCAGGCTGGGTTATTCCTGCCTGAGCTTTTCTCATCCTACAAAGAGGAGCTGCTGCCAGAACAGGAACTCCAGGAGAAGAAGAAAGGAGCTTTGAAAAGTCTTTTGCTACCAGTCAACACAGTGCAGACCAAGCTGAGCAGTGGTTTTTGTGAGCCTGCCCTCCATGGAGCTGTGGTGGCTGGTTCAGTGTCCCTGCTATATAAGCTCTTTCTGGACTCGTACTGTAAGGCAGAAAACCACCTTGTTTGTTTCCACATGCTCAGCAGGCTTTTTGGCTGTCTCAGGCTCTCTGGCCTACAGCAGGGCGTGTGGGAGGATACGCTCTCCTCTGCAGACTGGAGCACAGAGCTGCTTGCTCTGGAACAGCTTCTGAACTTGGCGCTGAGCAGTGACATCTACCATGTTGCCAGTGACCGTATCCGGCACAAGGAGATACAGTTTGGGTTTTACCGCAAGCTAGCACAGATGTTAGTGAGTCACTCCCAAGCTTCCATCCCTGCTTGGTTCAGGTGTCTCAAACTCTTGATGTCATTAAACCACCTTATAGTGGAGCCAGACTTAGATGACTTAGTGGCCTCGGCTTGGGTTGATGCCGAGGCCTCTGAGCCACGTACGAAGAAGCCCCAGGAGGCTCTCATCACCGCCATGTTTCAGACTTACTCCAAGCTGCGACAGTTCCCACGGCTCTTTGAGGAGGTGCTGACAGTCATTTGCCGGCCAGCTGCTGATGAGCTGAGGCTGCCTGTCTTATCTGCTGGCCTGACAGTAAAGCTCCGTGAGTGCCTCCTTGAACTGCCACCCAACCAGATTCTGGACATTTTGTGTCTCTTTGTGGAGCAATGCCAGACTCTGTTGAAGGGTCAGCTGACATGGCCTTGAAGCTCCTGTCAGTGAGCTCGGTGCTACACGCTTTTCTGTTCAACATGAGGAGCCTAGATGACATCGCTCCCTCCCCTGTGGTCCTTCGCACTCAGAGTCTGCTGGCAAAGATGCAGAAGGGAATAATTCAGCCACTGATGGAGCTGCTGCAGGGTCCTAGAACAGAGGAAGAGAAGTCAGACCTTTGGCTAAGGAAGGCTAGTGACTCTGCTCTCCTCCTTGTTTACACTTTGGTTGAGGTAGACACTTTGTTTAGCCTTAGCTGCAGTAAATATGTGTCTCCAGCAGCTGAAGTTGCTGGTGCTCTTCCTGCATCCTCTGCAAGGGACGGGGGCATTTCAGCTTTCCTCCCTGGTGTGGCGGAACAGTGCTGGGAGAGAATCATGGAACTTGCGAATAGTTTTACCTCCACTAGTAAATACTGCTTAGAACTGCTCACACTTCAGAAAATGAAGATGATCTTAATGCAGACCGAAGCTGACGTAGAGGCCTTGCAGCACGCTGCAGCTTTCATCCTGGAGTCTGGGAGATTCAGCATGAGCAGGGGAGAATCTGAACCATGGGATGGAGATATTACCACGATAAGTGATCTCACCTACCCCACGGCCCACTGGCACCTCATCATCTCCAACCTGACTGTCCTGTTGCCATATATTTCCCTGGAAGATGTAGAGTACATTGCAAATACCCTTCTAGAGATGATAATATTGGCCAAAGCTGAGGAAGCTGATGCAGACCCAGAGCCTTCCGTCAGCATTGGGAAGGTATCGCTTGGTTTGATGCGTAGCTCCTTTCTACCAGAAATGAAGGTCCTGCATTGTGCTTTTCTGACCAGCCTGATTTATCAGTTTGCTAGGGTGCTGCCCTCTGCTGCCAGGGATTCAGGGGATCTACCACTTAAACAGCTGTCTACAGGTAATGTCCCTTGGCATGAAGAAATCCTGTCTCCTTGCAGACCTGTCGACCCATTGGAGGCATCCTCAGAAAACAAGCTGCTGAAGGATGAGCGCAGCTTATCTTGGAAGACACTGGAGAAAGTTGCCCAGTGTATTGTACTGTTAGCCAAAAATGGCTGCCCTGTCATCCTGAAAGAAAGTCATCTGGAAAGCTTCTTGGGTTTGCTAGAAATTGCTTCTCTTCTGAAATTAGATAGTCTTCTTCCCTCTGACTGTACCCGGTGTTTTCTGGTGCTGCTGTCCCTGCTAGCCGATACCAGGGCTAGTGCCTCTTGCAGCAAGCTGTTATTGCTGAAGTTTTTAAGTACCTGCTTCCACCTCCTGAGGTGCCTTTCGTTTTTAAGGTGTTACATGCCAGCGACATTCTTGAGGCTGTCATGATCTCCCAGCTCACAGCTAGCAAGTTCTTCACTGATGTTTTGGCTGTTCCTGTTTGGGCACAGTATCTCCAGGAAGTCCAGGCCTTTTTGGAAAACTTTTTTCAGATGATTATTGAAAGAAGGCAAAGTGTGAGGCTCAACTTGGAAAAATTCATGTCTTTCCTGGTGAGCTGCAAGCCAGACGTTGGTGAGGCCAAAAGCAAAGGCTGGAAAAACCAGAATCCTGCAGCTGAGCAGTTACTGCTCATGGCTTTCACCACACTGTGTCATGTCGTCACACTCTACCTTCAGCAGCTGCCAGAAAGGAAGGTACATTCTGCGGATGTGCTGTCTGCTCTGCTGGAGCCAGTGGTTCTGCAGATGGTCAGAACTGTTGAAGATGGTCTTCAGAGTAACACCCAAACCCAGCCTTTGCCTGTAGCCTTCATACCATCTGTAACTACTCTTCTCAAAGCAGATCTGAGCCATGCTGTCAAGAAGGGCTGGCAGAAGGAGCCCAAGGGGATTTTGGAGCAATCCCGCATTAAACTGTACCAAACGTTTTACTCTCAGATACTGAGAGAGCTGCCCTGTGCAGGAGGTAATCTGCAGTTCCTGCAGCCTGCGTTGCAGTTCCTGGTGGTCTTCTGCTCGGTGCCAGAGCTGTGTCCTGGAAAAGAAACTGCAGTCACGGTTGTTTCTGCTATAAAGAAGCTTCTGGCTGGTATGAAAACTCCCTTTCTCCACAGCACAGGGGCGGGTTAAAAGCTGTTTAGCAAAACATGCACCTTTGTGAAAAGTCTGTGTCTATTTACTTGGGTTAAACCAGTAGGCTATCCTTTTACAGGCACCTAACAGGAAGGCTTTCAAGGAGGCTGTGTTGTGGTATCTGGACCACAGCTACAATCTAATTTGGTAATGGTCTTCTCCTGGAAGATGCAAACATCTTAACAGAGTTGAGTTTCTCAGTTCCTCATCCCTGTAGACCATTTTGACAGTAACTGGCATGTGGTAATACTTCTGAATGTAGGGCTGAAAGAGCAGTGTCCTTCTGCTCACATAGCTGGTATAGTAGTCACCACTGACGCAGCTGTTGTGCATCAGGTCAGATCTGATAGGTCTTATCTGAGGATCTCGGAGGGCCCTAAAGTAAATTACTCATCTGTTTTTGTATCTGATGGCCAGGTTATAAAACAGTGGAAATCACCTGGTAAGGATGCTGAACACCCATAACTCTGATAAAATATTTGAGAGATTGGCAGATCGGTCCTTTTATCCCCATCAGATAAAGAGCCAGGGCTGGGAATGACAAAAAGACCTCTCTTGCCAGCTGCGTGACCTAATGGCTCCTTTGCATTGTCTCGTTCAGAAAGCAAGATCCACTAAACAGAGCACGGACATAAGTGTTCTCTTTGACTTCTCTGAACAGTTGCAGTTTGTCAGACTCACTACTAACATGCTCTAGTGCAGTGGTCTCCAAACATTTTTAGGTGCACAAACCTATTGGTAAAAAACCACGTCAGTTGAGCATGCGGCCTCAATATGTGTTCGTTTATGAATTATATGCATGTGCTACTCTGCTAGCATACTGCGTACATTACAGAGCATATAAAAAAAAAGTTTTAAAGGCATGAGATAAAATTGAAATAAACACTTATTTTTATGTTTTATTAAAGGTATTTTATTTATAATTCCTGCACGCCATTGGATTGTCTTGTGCACCTGCCGGGGTGTGAGCACACGACTTTGGAGGCTACTGCTCAAGTGTACTACAGCCACAATCCCAATGTTTATGTTGGCATTAGGTAGTTAAGAACAGAGCACAGCTCTCCGTGGAAAATCTGACCTTGAGTTTGCGCAGTTGAGTTTGAGCAAGAACTTACATGTAGATACAGGGTTAGTCTGTCTCTTCCCTGGCTTCCATTTTCATCCTCCAGCGTTGTGGGCTTCAGTAAGGGCACTGGGAGCAGGTATTTCACATGGGAACCAGGGACCGTGAGGACGTGTCAATCACACAAATCGCACGAAATCTGCTGTCTTTTCTTTCTCTCACCCTGTGCCTCACTTTACCAGTGTTAGACTAGTGAAGTGCTTTAGCCTGGAGTCATAATTACTCTAAAAAGCTGTATGAATTTCTGATGAATAAGTAAAGTATTCGCACTGGGAGCAGGTATTTCACATGGGAACCAGGGACCGTGAGGACGTGTCAATCACACAAATCGCACGAAATCTGCTGTCTTTTCTTTCTCTCACCCTGTGCCTCACTTTACCAGTGTTAGACTAGTGAAGTGCTTTAGCCTGGAGTCATAATTACTCTAAAAAGCTGTATGAATTTCTGATGAATAAGTAAAGTATTCAATAAGATGAAAACTCCTGCTTTTTTACCTCCGGCATTGCCACGGATCCTTCTGGAAGTAAAAAACAAGCCTTTTGAATCAATTAAGATACAAGCTAGTCCAGGCCTGCCTTTGTACTAATAACTAGGTATGTGGGGAGGGTGACTTATGATGAGCAGAGACCCAAACTTTGTCAGCTTACTGCTTTTATGACATGTGATGGCTCTCTGGCCAGCATTGGTGGTAAAGTCCTGTGGCCTGTTCAGCCTATGCCCTCGGCCTGTGCACATGCTGTGTTGTAGTAGTTCCGTGCTGCTGAAGGTTTCCGTTGGTGTGATGACTGCAAACCCTAGGGTAGGAAATACTTTAGGACAGGGATTCATTGCACTATTGGGGAGGTAAAGGGAGAGCATGTGAATGTTAAAAAGGTAGCCACAGAGCTGTTCTAAGGTTCGATTTGCCCTGTTCTTACCTGTGGGAGTCCCTGTCTTGGGGATTAATGATTAAGACATGCTTGTGTCTCTTGAATGTGCAGGTCCTGCAGTCACAACCCAGGTGATCCAAAGTGTGGAGATGGAGCTGACAGAGGTGCTTGTCCAGCTGCTGGGAAACTGCTCTGCTGAGGAGTTTTATAGCATAATGAGGCTGCTGCTGCAGGGTCTTGAAATGAGGAATGTTTGGCAACAGAAGGCTAAAGTAAGGCGTGAGCTTAGTTTATTTAAACTTCTATCTTCGGTTTTCTGTGTCTTGAAAAAATTTTGTTGGCTGAAAGGCATCTGATAAGTATTTTCTTTCCCTCTTCCAGCTTTATGTTCAGTGGTCAGGTAGATTCATTTACACGGTTGAGGGCATGGTGACTGCTGGTATGTTCTGGATATAAGCTGAGAGGTGGAAAGATCATGGAAACCTACTGGAAAAACTTTCTGCCCAGTTTAAGGACTCAGCAGTATTAATTCGATGTATTGTCAACAGAGATCACACAGCTGGAATGCTATAGGCCATGCTGATATTTTTTTTGTTTCCTGATCAGAGCCCTTGCCCAATAGATACAATCAGTGAGTTCAACCACTGTCTGTCTGTGGCTCTTCTTAACAGGGTTAAAGGCACTGCTAGAAATGCTGACATTTTAAAGTAAAACCAGAACTGCACCTGTGCTTTTAATGTTTGTCTCTATAAAGGCTTTTACTCCAAAAGGCCAAGTGCAAAGTCCTGCACCTGGGTCGGGACAATTCCAAGCACAAGCATAGGCTGGGTGGAGAGTGGATAGAAAGCAGCCCTGAGGAGAAGGATGAAAAACTGGACACGAGCTGGCAGTGTGTGCTGGCATCGTTATCGTGGGCGGTATCAGAAGTGGGGCCAGCAGGTCGAGGGAGGGGATTCTGCCCCTCTGCTCTGCTCTCGTGAGACCCCACCTGGACCACTGTGTCCAGCTGTGGGGATCTCAACATAAGGACTGGTTGGAGCGAGTCCAGAGGAGGCCATGAGGATGCTCAGAGGGCTGGAGCACCTCTGCTATGGGGACGGGCTGAGAGAGTTGGGGCTGTGCAGCCTGGAGAAGAGAAGGCTCCGGGGAGACCTTATTGCAGCCTTCCAGTACCTGAAGGGGCTACAAGGAAGCTGGGGGGGGCTTTTTACAAGGGCCTGTAGTGACAGGACAAGGGGTAACGGGTTTAAATTGAAAGTGGGGAGGGTTAGATTAGATATCAGGAAGAAGTTCTTCCCAGAGAGGGTGGTGAGGCACTGGAACAGGGTGCCCAGAGAAGCTGTGGATGCCACATCCCGTGGATTTCTTCAAGGCCAGGCTGGATGAGGCTTTGAGCAACCTGGTCTAGTGGAAGGTGTCCCTGCCCATGGCAGGGGGGTTGGAACTAGATGATCTTTAAGGTCCTTTCTAGCCCAAACTGTTTTGTGATTCTGTGATAATAACCAGATACCACTCAGTAGATTTTTAAATACTGTTCCTTTCTCTGGAGCAGCTTAAGCAGTGGTGGTGACATATGGAACACTTTTGGCAAAAAAGCCAGCTGTGCCCTCCATAGAAAGCTCAGTGACTTGAGAATGAAACTTGGATTAAACTTGGTGGTTTATTTGGCTCTGACATATTTGTCAGAAATAGACACAGATGTTCTGCATCAATTCTTGATAGGGCTTTTGGAAAGTGTCTCCTGAATTCTTGTACTATGTGTGTAATTCCTGCCACCTGAGCATGGCTTGTACTATGTTTCTTTTATCAGCCTGTCATAAGGGCCAGCAAGTAAAAAAAACCCTGCTGCCAAACACAGCATTCTGAGCGTATAGTGTACTGGTGTCGCTGTATTTCCCCTGCTTTCCTCTGTTATCTAGTGGCAGTTGAAGGAGAAGGCTTTCCTTTCTTAGAAATCATGTAAGCCTTTTTGTACAGAAAGTTGATTCTAAAATAAATGTGGCATGTGGTGCATTTGGGTCAGCGCTGCTCAGCAGATCGAATGTTGTTGAGCTGCTGCTTACTTCACAATATCCAAAGAGATCTGTTAGTGGGAGGACTTTGATGTGTCAAGGCTCTGGTAATGCTCAAAACTGCCACTGCCCTTGAAAGAGTTCTTCTGTGCTTGAGAGGAGCCAGTGCGTCTTGTACCCTGACTGATCATCCCTCTGCTTTCTGCAGGAAGTATTGTCTGCTGTTACCCTAACCAAATTGTTGCTCAGCTGCCCGTTAAGTGGAGACAAAGAGAAAGCTTTCTGGTTTGCCAGCCCACAGATCATCACAGCTTTAGCTGTAAGTATCTCTTTATTCTAACTTCATTACCTGTATTTGTTTGAGTCTGTAGTGGTTACCCTGAGATGCACAGAGGCATACAGGAACAAAAAAGTTGTGGATACTAGACAAATCCATACCAGATTCACCTGGTCTTTTTTGTCTAGACCCTTCCTTTCCTCCTTCCTCAAGTAAATCTCCTCCTGTGAGTGTGGTGTGTAGGTAATCCATTTCTAAGTATCAGTAATTTTCTGGGACCGCACCACGTAACCTGGAGCTTGGGAGAAACTTGTTAGGCTGTAGGGAAGAGAGTCTGATTCTCCTGTTCTTCCTCCTGGGACAAGGAGAAGGTAACTGTCAGCCCTGTGTCACAGCAGAAACCAACAGCAGCAAAATTAAAAGAAAAAAGTGCTCATATATTAAGAAAAAAAAGTATAAATTCACTGAATGATGAATGGGAAACTTAACTGGAAGTAACCAAACCCAGGTTTCCTGTCCGTCATTTGTACAGCATACAAACCTAGCGGTGCAGGTTTTTCTTCCCTCGTGGTGATGGTGTCTCTAGACCAGAATTTGTCGGAGGCTGGCTCTGCTGTGCCTGGGAATTGCGAGCGTGCAACTTCAGCCCTTTCTTGGTAGGTCTGCGTGCGTGTAAAGAAGAGAATGCATTCATGTGAGGAGGTGCAAAGAGGTGCTGGTTGTCGGGGGACTGGGGAGTAGTTACACTTCCATCCTGCTTGAAGTGCGTCATGTGCATCCTCCCACAGGGTGCAGTCGCATGAAATTCGCCAAAGTGCGGGAGTCTCCCTGCCAGTCCAGCTTGCACCAGTCCTGTTCCATTGTCTCAACTCAGAGCATTGTGGTTTTTTGGCGTGGGAATGCTAGTGATAAGATCCTTATCTGTTTCCTGTCTTGTAGATGCAAACCAAAGAGGCCTGCCAGGACCAGTCACTGATTTCCACCATAGCTGTACCTATTCTAGAGACTGTAGCAACTCTGCTAAGGCAAGGAGAAGGGGTGCTCTTGAATCCGCACCATGTGGCATTGGCATTCAGCATTCTCCTGACAGTCCCCCTGGATCATCTGAAGACAGAAGACTATCGTGGTGTCTTCCTGGGAATCCATGAAGTGCTCTTCTCTATTGTCCAGTGTCATCCAAAGGTATATCTCTGAGGGGGTGAGAGGAAGGGGAAGAGGTAGAAAGAACCAACACAGAGGCCAGTGATGAGAATTTTTTTTTTAATAGTGGTTTTGAAAGAATTTGTCATGATAGTATGAAAGTGCTTTGTACTGCTTGTCGTTTAAAAGGCTGGAATCTCAAGATCACATGATTTGTTTCTCTTCTGCTTTGTTTTATGCCTGCATTGTTGGTCTCTGGCAGCAGATTGCTCATCAACATCTGATGCTAGATTAGAATAAAACTTTCCATTTTATTATGATTACTTTCTAGAAGCACAGATGGCTCAGGCTCTATGACCTCCTTTTCAGTGGAGATTCTGCAGTCCTTTGAAAACAGGGCTTAGACCTGTGAGAAGTCAGTGACCCTCAAACATTGTACCATCCTGGTGTTCCTGTCAGCCTTCGGGCATGGGACAGCGAAGATGTGCCAGGACTTGCACAGGGTTGGAGATACTCATACATGGAATATGTAGGCACAGGTGGAAGAAAAAGAAAAGGGGCCTCATATGTTTGTACTAGGACTGAGAGTGAAGAAAGTTAAAGATGGGGAAGTGGCAAATTCTAGAAGCAAGGCAGTACGCATCGCCAAAATGCCCTTACAAGAATGCTTGTGGTGGAAAGCTGCCTATCCAGGCTGTTTTCACACTGTGATCTGTAGTGTTACTGGACCCTGTGATCTGTAGTCTTACTGGACCCTGCGTTCTGTGAATCTGTCTGGCTACACAGGTTCTCTACCAGCAAGAACAAATTCCCCAGAGTACTGAACCCAATGCTGGTTTGGAGAGATGGAGTAACTCTACCATGATGTTTACTTGTTCGTTGTATTCGAATACGGCCAGGACTGCAGTCCTGCTCCAGGGTTTTCATGTGATAGGTTCTGAATGGATGCAGAATGAAAAGACAGTCTCTGTTCCTGACAGGTGTATAAGCTATGTAGTTTCCTGCATGGGAATTGATTTCCCTCAGACTGTGGGGTGGTGTTCCTCTATCCTCTCCACTCCGCTTTACTACATATTCTCAGATGTTTTCATTTCATGTCCTTGCAGGTGCTGTTGAAAGCAGCACCATCTTTTCTGAACAGTTTCCATCGTCTGGTTGTTTCTGTCATGCATGAAGGACGTCAGAAAGGAGACAAAGGTACCAGATTTTTTTCTGCTTTTGCACTATATATACACACTGTAATTTCATGTATTCTAGACGAGGAGATGCAGAACAGGGCAGTTTGACACCCAAAGCAAAGTCCTCAAAACCTAGCTGTGGCACTGAAACCATTAACCCTATCTCTTCTTCATGTAAAATCGAGGATGAGCTTTGTAGTATCGTGGGCTTATGAAGATAACTGGGGCTTCTGTGGAGCTGCATCCAGTTGGAACTACTTTAGGTGAATAAGGTATTCTTCACTGACTGGCTGGCAAGAAGACAGGAACCAGTAAAGCTTGCCCTGCCTTATTTCTGCTCTTCCTGTCAACCTCTGTGCCCAAAAGCATGGTGGGTGCGAACTCTGGTAATCCATCCTAATATGCCTGAGTTATAGCCCCAAATTGATCCTACTAAGTGAAGCTTCTTGAGACTGGAACTACATTTACTGCAGACCTGAATTGTCACCACTCTATGCTGAGCATAAAGCTAGAACATTACACATATCTGAAGCATCAAATGGGATTAGATGATGTATCTGTTGTATGGTCAAGGATTTGGAATTAGTGTAGTTAAATACATCAAAATGAAGGAAAAAAAAGACTTATTACTGGATTTGTTTGAAGAATTTTCGTTGTCAAAGTAGCCAAAACAAAGATGTTCACAGTGATTAAGGTAATCGTCCTTTTGTGCCAGTCAAGACACAAATACTGTGTCATTAATAGTGGTGACTTTTTGAGACAAGTTGACTTTGTGGCCTGCAACTGCTTGCATCCCGGCTTTCCACTGATGTCCTACAGCTTACTCCATGTTCAGATTTATCTCAGCTGATATGTTGCCCTCAACTGTGGGCAACTGTAGGTGTACATATGCATCATGGAGGAATATACTAACAAAAGCTCAGTGATAGCCGCAAAGATATGTTAAACTGTTGCCAGACTTTGCGAATTTGCTAGCTTCTGTAATATGTTTATGTAAGGATCACAGGAAACTTAGGGGTACATGGCACCTCAAAGTTTAAAAACATGCGGTTTATCTTTGCAAGTTTGTTTTATTTTCATAACAGATAACATGGAAGTAATTTCTAGATTTCCCTTCTCTCTGTTTGTGGTAGTTCTCTTAATTCGTTGCCTACAAAAATGGTAAATTGTCAGGTGATCTCTGCAGTCTCACTTTAAATATATCCAGTGCTGTGGCTTCTGCTGTATTCCATGTAATAAATCTCATCAGAAAGTTTTTTTACTATGCTGTTTCCAAGAAATGTCCTCTGGTTTTCTGTAGGTAAAGAATATAATTTTGCAGTCTCTGTTCTCTTCTCCACAGTGCTCGTTGGGACTGAGTCAGGGAAGAGACCTTGGCTGCCACTTATAGCACTTCAGTATCTATAACAAATACGTTTTCCCTTGCAGTACAAGTGGTGTGGGAATCAGTGTGCTCTTACAAAGTAACTGTTGGAAGAGATGCATATGGTGTCTTGGGGGGTGGGGGCCTCTCAGCTGTGGCTTGGTAAGAAAAGAGGATAAAATGGGCAAGCTGGTGTTAGCTTAACATAGTTCAGGAATCATGGAAGGCTGGGTGATTCTTTGGGTTTTATTCCTAGTGGTTTTAAACCTTAAATGCCAGAGTGCAACTTTCTTTCTGTTTTAGGCAACACAGAAGAGTTTGAAGTTGCACTGAACTGTGCACACTTGGTGGAACGAATGTATACTCATATTGCGGCAGGAATGGAGGACTTCACTGCGTTTTCTGCTTTCATTGTGGCTCAGTATGTGACTGAATTGCAGAAGGTAATGCGCTCTTACACATCTTGATAGTGCCGTGGTGTTGTGCTGGCTCGAGAGTTCCTGTTCCAAAGGCGACTGTGTTAAGTTTCGTGAAGTTTGTGAAGTTATAAAAGTTGCTGTACCTCATGGAGATACAGGTTTGATCCAGACTCTGTTACTTTGAGCAAGAGTTCCTGAGAGTTTTTCTTACCCAGCTCTTGAAAACTTTTTAATGGTGTGGGCTGTGATTTTTTAAGGCGAAACAGTGCAGTGCCTATTTAGAGACGTGCTTTGCTTTTTTGTCACGTGGGGTGTTGCTTTTTTTTAATGCGGTAGTTTGGTTTTTCTCCCAGCTAGTCTCAGTTGTCCAGGACTGATAGCAGCTGGGGCCCCATCTGGCAGAGTAATGGCAAAAAATTATCCTGGAAAATATGGCTTAATCTCATCTAATTGAGTAAGTGAATGGAAAAGATGTTGCCAAGCTGGGGAATTGTTAGCTTTTCAGTAATTCTCCTTCCGTACCAAAAGATGCCATTCCCATCCTTACTGAAAACGACTGCTCCTGCTATTACACACGCCACAGCCAGGTCAGTGGCTTCTCCCATCCAGAATGATGTTCAAATTGTCATTCTGCTTGGCCTAATGGATTTAGATTTCACCAGAGTTTGAATGCTGCAGGTACCTGCAAAATTATTATTTGTGGCACTGTCCTGGTCATGGGCTGAAATACAAGAAGGAATTTTAGTCCTTGATTTTAGGCTCTCTTACCACAAAAATATCCTAACTGGTGCTATGTTCCTGAAGGATTATGGTATAACCTGTGTAACTAACAGTGAAGGTTGTTAGGGAGCTTAAACTCAGCTGCCTTCTCCATTGCCTGGCTTTTTTCCAAGGTTTGGGAGCACAGCTATGGGATATGTCAGTTTTTAGCCATGTTATTTAGCATTCCTGGTAAGTTGGTTATTGTTTACATAGTAGACACAGTAGTTCAGCAGATTACTGTTCAGGCTACTTCTGCTCTACTTAACTCTCTCTAAATGTAGAGCATTTACTCAGAAAGCCTGACTTGAATTGGCAGATGACCTTTCAAGTGGAAAGGATGCTTGCCTCAGTGGTAGCAGGAGTACAGTGTCTCCTGAGACTTCTAGAAGAGTTTTGTGCAGTACTCGCAGGGAGATGGAGAATGATGGATGATGGCTGAAACCACTGATCAGTAGTGTGTGCACGGAACCTTTGGGCGGTTTTGTGCAGTACTCGCAGGGAGATGGAGAATGATGGATGATGGCTGAAACCACTGATCAGTAGTGTGTGCATGGAACCTTTGGAAAGGGGGAGTCAGTGTGGTGAGCCACCAGAGGCTGTGACAAAGGGGTGTTTTCCATCTGACAGAACAGATAGATCACAAGTAGGGGATGATTTATTTGCTCATTAGGCTGGTGAGAACTTGATGGATATGGGAGGAAGGGGAGGCCTCAACAATGCCTGTCTTAGGAGGACACATACACATCTTTCATGTTGCTCTGCAGAGGGAGAGAAAAACTCCTTTAACCATTCATCTCTTCGGAGTCCACATCAGTGGCTTTCAGCCTGTGATCTGAAGACCCTGGGGGTCTGTCAGAAGTGACTGGGGAAAACATGTTGGTAGATTGAAGATTTGATATGGGCATCTGCAGACTTACTGGAACCCTTTTAAGGGTCTGCAGACCAAAACTGGTGAAAGCTACTGGCTGTAATAGTCACTTACTCTTACAGTAGCTGTGTAACAGTTCCCTCAGTACTTCCTCTTTATATCAGGGAATAAAATATCCTTGGGAATTAATTTGTGTTAATCTAGAAGAATGCCTTGCTGGACTGGGTGCGTCTAAAGCCCCTTCAACACTGTTGGCAGTGCTTTTCCCTTATTGTCTGCAAGCTGTTGCTTGATTTAGCAATAGTGAAATACCTCTTCACACATTCAATGTCTTACATCAAGAGCTCTGTAATGCTTGACAAATTGGTTGTGCTAACGATACAGACCATAAAACACTTACAAGCGTGATTAACTGCCAGCTGGTAGTGGCAGCCATTTAAATCTTTGGTTCTGCTTTCCCTAGGATTATTGGAGGGTGTTTGTAGGAAACTGCTCTGCGAAGCAAGAATGTCCCAGATAAGGCGTGGGTCCAGATTAATCTGTAATGTGAGGGGGGTGCAGTTAGTTCCATTAACTGCAGCTCCGAAATACCCGCTTATCCCAAGTGGGACATCTGGTCCATCGTGTCAATCACTGTGGGTTTTCTTGTCCTCGTTCTCTGCAGCCATTTCTCTGCCCTCGGCAGGGAGCGGTCAGCCTGGTGCCTTCGCGGGGAGTTGGGATGCTCAGCTCTTCTGTTACTTCAGTGCACGTTGCAGGGAGAAATAACGTGGGTTACAAACCTAATAAATCAACTGGTGTAGAGGGGAAAAAATGACAACCTCTTGGACATGCAGGCTCTTCAGGGCCACAGATCCAAAGAAAGGCTGAGGTGCCTTCCTGCCTGCTCTGTTTTTCCCAGCTATGTTAGCAGGTCTAATAAAATATATTAGCTGTTTTACATTTAGGGCATAAAGAGAGCAGGAGCCTGTCACTGTGATTAGGAGTGCACTTCATTAGTGGAAAGTTTATTAGTTGCCTCAGGAAGAAAGAAATCTGAATTTTAATGACACGTTTTTATGTAATTTTCATTAGGCTTGGAGTGCAGAGGCTTAGGTCTGGAGGCATAAAGCTAATTTTGGGATTCAGCAAAGATAAGACATGGTTCTGCGGCAAGAATAATGTGATTATGCCAGAGGCCAGCCCCCCCTCAGGCAGTGGAGCATTTAGCAAGTGATTTGTGAGCACAGGCCAAATTCCAGTTAGCCTGGAGCACCAGAGGACTCCAGAGTCAGCACTGGTGTTCCCGGTTGTAGTGGTGGTGGGGTTGAGCAGGGGGTAATAGCAGGAGCAGGGCACTGGGTCATTCCTTGTATTCCTTCAGCTTTCTGCATGACTTCAGGCAAGGTACCTGGTTTCTGATCTTAACGCTGACCAAGCAAGCGCACATCTCCTTTTTGGAGGCTTTTTTTATTAAGGCTTGTATGTTGAAGTCCTCAGACAGAAACGGTTAGACAAATACCAAGTTGTTAAGCGATAGGTTAAAATTGACAGACTACCCGGTGTACCTGGTAGAGTAGCCTAAAGGAAGTGCTCGTTTGAAACTGAGACAGTAGCACACAGCTAATACGGGACACAGGGGATCTACTGAAATGTGTGAGTGAGGGGAAGTATTTTAGGGTCTTTTAATTACAGTTTTTCTGCTGAGGAGTTTTCATGTGATTCCAAGCCGATCAGTGTCTTTGCCTCCGCAGCAATGTGTATAGTAGCGCCTTGCGGTGCAGGGGGCATGCTACTATTGCCAAACACGCTTGCAAAAATCAGGAACATACTGCGCAAGTCAAAATCTCAGATTTTATCTAATGGGCTGTTCAGGTGGTCTGATGTGCTGGTTGACACATTGTCAGCATTTAACGTACACTGACTGTGGAAGGGTGTTTTCTTGCCTTTTTGGCTTTTGAGTTTAATGCAGTTTTGTTCTTCTTGTAGGTGACTTTGCATCCAGCCGTGAAGAAACATCTCACAGAAGGGATATATCACATCCTTGACCTTTGCATTGAGCGAGACATCAAGTTCTTAAATGCGTCACTACCAGCAGGAGTAAGGGAAGTCTTTAAGGATCTGTATGATGATTACAACCGCTACCACAAAGCAAAAAAACATGGGGAGGAAAAGTATACCGCATGAAGAGTCCTGCCTGGTGCTGCATAATCAGTTCTGAACTGATCTTGTAGTGGCCAGAAGATCCTCAGTTGCTGTTTGGTTTGGGGTGACTAATAAGGTAGAATCTGAAGAGGGTCCTTGAAGCACGGGCTGCATCTCCATCCATACAGCCAGCCTTCATACTGGGGAAAGGGGGAATGGGGAGGGAGGAAGTGCTGTTAGGTCTGGTCCTGCTGCGTGCCACAGAATTGCTGCACCTGTGCTGGCCCCGGTGAGCTCCCTGGGAGCCCTGGAGAGCTCGCTGCGGTCTGGCAGCAGATGTCAGGCTTCAGGCTTTGGCACATCTCGGTGCTTTCCTGTGGAAGCAATCGTCTGGTGTAAAAGCCAGTGAGGGTTATAACTCCTGCTCTCGCTTACATGGTAAGCAGAATTAAAGCAGTTCAAGTGCTTTTTTTTGTACCCTGTTATTTTACCTTTTGTTACTGAAGAAATTTGTCAACGTTACGCAGCTGCGCGGTAGTTTACTGTGCAGAACTGTGGAAATAACAGTAAAAAAAATTCAAAGTTTATATTTCTGTGCTTGATTGGTTTAGCTCTTGAGTCCAGCCCTGGACAACCTGATCTGACCTATTGAATTTCCCTCCCAACTGTATTATCCTGTGATCTCATGATAATCAAAAAGACTGACTACCTAGAGTTCTGGTCAATTTACTGTCATTAAGCAATTACACTTAGTCATGTTTTTAGCTTGTGACAAATGCTAAGTACCAAGATCTATCGGAGACCCTTTTAGTGTAAGCTGAGCCTTGTTGCTTTACGTTCACTCTGGGTTAAGAGCAAGCTCTGGACGGTAATTTAATAAGCTCTGGTAAATTAATCACATTTGAGCCTGTAAGAAGCTTTACCAAATAGCTCCCTTTCATTAGCTAAACTACGGAGGTTTATTTTCTTGAAATGGTAGAGACTAAAGATCTAAACTTTTATATAAGCAGTAAAACAATCTTCACATGTGCATGCAGTTAGTAGTAAGAACTCGATACTCTTACATGATTTCATCTGTAGGTAGGGGTGGGCAGAGGAAGACTGGAATGTGGCTTACCGCATTTACTGGGTCCGTTTGCCTCATGGCGAGGTCCCCATCCACATGGGGATGAAGTTTGGGTGGGGTGGGAGACTCCACATGGCACAGGGGGAGGTGAGTTGGGGGGGTGGGAACTGAGGTGGGTGGGGCTGGACCTCGGGATGGGCAGGGCAGGGCAGCCGCTGTTTGGCGTAAGGGCCTTTGTGCTCCGGCACTGCCTGCTGGCTCTGGCCTTGGCAGGGCACTGCTGGCATGGCACAGGCCTCCACCAGGACCTTGACTAGGCTGTGGCATCAGGTCTCTGGCAGGTGTCCCCACGGGCAGCTCCTGGGCAGCACCTGACCCTGTGACAGATGCCTCTGCAACTTGCCCCGGTGCCTGCTCATCTCCTCCAACTTTGCCGTGTGGAGCCTCCTGTGCCGGCCAAACTTCATCCTTTGGATGGGAGGTGACCCTCCTCATGTCCCCGACAGGAAGCTTGGAGAGAAACCTTTGATGTTATGCTCAGAAGTGGGCACAACAGTGGTGTGTTACCAGCGCTGTTGTAGGCACAGATGCCAAGCACAGCACTGCGTGGGCTGTTACAGGTAACTCTGTCCGAGCTGTATGTCAGTGGGCCCTTTCCGTGGTTTGTTTCAGAGCTGATAGGGGCCGGTGTTTGGAAGGGCGATGGCTGCTGCCCCACCGGGCTGCGCGGCACGGAAGTACCCGCTACGTCCTGGAAGGGAAGCGCGCGTGAGCTGGGTGCAGCCAGATGGGCGCCAAAGGGGGGAGGGCTGTGGAGCGAAGGCAGTTAATAGGCTACGAAAGCGAGGGAAGGTTGTGAGCACTGGGAGTGGATCTGGAAAGAAGAGTGGGAAAAGGGAGAGTGAGGTTTGGGGGGGAGAGGACGGAAGTGAGGTAGCATCTCTGGTGTGCAAGTGTCAAGGCTCCCCTGATGGAGCCAGATGGTTTCAAGCCACACACACAGTTCAAAAGCTTCTGAGTGTACGCCACGGATTACGTAACGTCTTACTCATCGCTTTAAAGGACCAACTTGAGTTGATAGCCCTTTTATTTCATTAATATTAGCTTTTAAAATTCTGTCAATTTTAGCTTCTTGGCTTGGAAATGAAAACGCGTGACTGAGTTACGTGGACAGGGGTGATGGAAATAACAAACTCCTACTGTAAAGGGGACACGGTCCTTGGATGAATGAAAACTTGAAACCCCGCCACAGTTCAACCTTTCAAATACGCTGTGCAACTGCCACTTATCCCACAGCCTTCCTCCTGGACTTCTGAAACACAAAGCAGCGTTTCTGTGTGGAAGTTACAAAGGGGTTAAAAAGAAGGCTGTATTTTT
>NW_010270041.1:80655-93944 GCF_000690775.1 Eurypyga helias | reverse complement strand
AACCGCTCTGGGTTTTTTAGCTAGAATAAATGAAGTCACTGGCAGAGGACCACCTGCTGAGAAAGCAGGCTTTGTTTTATGAGTGCGTTCCCATGTGGGTGCACTGCTCCCCTTTTCTCACACGGTGGAGCCATCCTGCCAGGGTACAAAAGCACCAGCTGCAATCACAGGTCTGGAGTCCGTTCTCGGGGCTGAAGAGCTCTGAGCAGCAGGAAGGTGAAGGGTTTGGAAGAAGCACCGTCTCAGGGCTGAAGGGCAGGATGAACCTAAAAGCACCCGTCCTAACTGGCTTCTGCAGCTGTTTTCTCGTCCAGATTTCCAGGTGTTGATGGAGCGTTTGTCTTCCGAGGGCTTCTCTCGCTGCTGCCAGCAGAAGTTGCTCCCAAAGGCAGAGCTGGCAGGTACTAGGTACCTGCTCCCTGTGCCGCAGGCTCCGACTCTGGGTGTGGTGGTGGTGTCGTGGTTTAACTCCAGCTAGCAAAATACCACCAAGCCGCTCTCACAAATCCCCCTCCCTTCCTCCAGCTTTCTAGCAGCCATGGTAAAGAGATTTAACTCTTTCCTGGCTGAATCCAGCACAGGTGGGTATTCGTGCCCGGGCAGTGCCCACGGCTGCTGGGCCCAAACTAGCTCAAACATAAAGTAAGAGGCAGGATGGGCAAGAAGAAGAGTCGTGACCGACAAAGGTCACATTGGTTTTATTTATCGCTGGGTTTTGTGTAGCTGCTGTGAAAATCAGCTGATTTTGCTACTTACCTGGGGGTGGGGCTCGACACACGATTTCCCTGGCTGTTGTGGATAGAGATGCCAAAAAGGATGATGGTGTAAGACAGTAGAAATGATTCTGCCATAAGATGGTAGAAGTTCTTTTCCCTGTTCTCACCTGCTGGGAGGAGACACTGTAGGCGGTACTCCGCTATGAGTTTGAAATGCACCAGTAACTTCTTGATGGTTGGTTGCGGCTGTTGGGCAACAGGAGGCTCCTTCCAAGCCTTCCTTTATGGGTTAAAGCATAATAGCATGAATAAAGGGCTACTTTGAGAGCTTCCCATATCATTATTACTGAACCGTTAAATCTCTGCAGTGATAATAGCTGTACTGGGATTCTGTAATCTTTGCGAGACTTGTAAGGACGCTTCCCTCGAGGGGCAATGATTGCTTTTCCACTTGAAGCAGATTCTAGCCATTCAGGTGCAGAACTGCATTTGTGTCCTAAACAGCGTTTGCAAGCATGGAGGAATGATTTATTTTAGTTTTTTTTTTTTTTTGACTGGTTGGGTTTTTTTCACTCAGAAACACACCAAAGTGCCACTGTATCGCTGTTGGCAGTGCTGCCGTTCGCTGCTGTGTGATCAGCGGAGTGTTCTGCAAATGGTTAAAGTTTCCAGCAAGGAATTGTGTCTACACAGCAAGATTTATGTCACAGGCAAGTGTATTCACGGGGGTTTTGTTGAAAGTATTAAAAGTATTTTTTGTTGTTTTGGGTTGGTGTGTTGTTTTGGGGTTTTTTTTTGTGACTTTAAAACCTGGAAAATTTGTGAAATAAAATGTGTCCCTGTGACCTTCTCAGAGCTTTTAGTCTAGGAGAGCCCTCTAGCACATCCCTTGACAATTCTTCAAGAGAACTTGGGAAGAATAAATAAAGGCACTCCAAGTGCTTAAGCTGTATTTCTATCCCTTTCCTCCTGAAGAAGGTCACGGACTTTCTTGTACCTGTTTCTAAAGATGATGACGAATGATGATGGCAAAACCGTTCTGCCTATTTAGGCATCTTTTTGTGCAAGCATAGACTGGCAAGAGGTACAGGCCTGCAACGACTTACCAGCAGTGGCTGCTTGGTCCTTTGTAGGTGTAGAGTTGTTTGTATGGGAAAAGCCTTATTCCAACACCTGGTTCTAGGGCTTCCCTTTTAATATCGGTGGAAACCAACTTCCGTCCCAAAGTGATTGTCACTGGTTTGGTTACTTTTTTGTAGAAGTTAGATTCAAAATTTCTTCTGGAAGGGAGAAGTTCCACAGATGGTCTGCTCTGAACTGGACTTCAGCTAGGCTGCTGCAGTGTCTGGGCCCTCTTTTTTCTGGGAGGGAAGAAGTTTTAAAGCATTTGCAGCATTTTCACAAACATTTCAGAAGTTTTAAAGCATTTCTTGCCCACAACCAGAGGACAGGGGGTCTTTCTGCTGATAGCTGGTGGAGAGGATTTGGAAAGCAAGAAAATAATAAAAGGACAGAGAAATGGGGGACATGGCCCCTGTTAATTCATTCAGCAGCTGAGTTTTCTGTTGGGTTCAGGCACCTCTGCTTTTATTTCTACACTTGAGGGACTGGCTCTGCAGGCTGTCACAGAGCTGTGCTGGGACTTCTCAGCAGCGTGCACAGAGCTGAATGTTGCTGTCTAGGGATGAGGACCGTGGGCTGCTGCTGCTGTAGAGGAGAAAAAGAGCGGGAATGGAGGTCCAGGATGCAGTCAGACTATTGCCAGGGCTCTGTGCTGATGAGATGACTTTGTAAATGATCTGATTTTGGGTAGGAATCAACAGCTTAGAAGAAGGAAAGAAGCTCCTGGTGGCTGAAGGCCTAGCAGCTTGGAAAACCAGGCTCTTCCTCAGTTCGGTGCATCTTAAACATCCATTGCTTTATTTGGTGTGTTGGTGGCACCTAGAAACCTCTTGGGGTGACAGGGCCCCACGTGTGCAGCAGCGTGAGCTGTGAGCAGGCACTCGCTGTCCTAACATGCTGCCAGGTGTGAGAGACCGTGGGTGGGAGAAGAAACAACACTGCAGGGAGAAGTGATTGGTTTGTCTTTGGTTTTTCAAGCCCGTTTTAGAGCAGCGTTGGGGAGTTCCTTCGCTAACCGCTGGGAATGGTATAGTTGGGTTTGGGTTTTGTTAATATCCCAGGGAAAGAAAGGAAGAGTAAATGATCATGTTAACAAAAAAATCAGATTTTCACGTTGGGGCACAAACAGACAAATCCATAAAAGACAATTTGATCATACTGCCATCGGTAAATTGGCATATGGCCTGTGCAAACAAAGCCTCGGCTTTGTCGGGCAGCGTATTAACTCGTGAAGGGGAAGGCTGATTTATTACTCTTCATCCAGTCAGTAATTGTCAGCCTGTAATCCCCTAAAGGAGAAGTAGCCATCCGAGTTTATCACTTGAGAAGAGACACTAGAACAAACCAGATGCTGATTTTAGCCTGACAAAAAGCATCGCTGCTTGGGCACCGCTGGCGTGTCCGAACGCAAGTGGCTGCTGCCTGTGCCTGTTCACGAGGCAGAGGGGTGCAGTGAGCACCCCTGAGCACCCACGTCTGGGAGGAAAGCTCGGGGCTTTGTTCTTGTGTCTGTTGCAGGTCGTCTGTGTGCTTTGCTTGCCGAGGCCTTACCTTCTTTGGCCTCTGACACAGACATGAGTCTTCCCCGTAAGGAATTTGTGAGGTTTGCAGAATATTTAATGTTCTGTGAGTACCTCGGTGACCTGAGAGTTTGCTTTTTTTTTTTTTTTGTAGCCTACAGAGGTCAGTGATACAGCCTTATTTGGTTTATTCACAATATCCCAAGCGATAACCAGAAGATATGTCGACTGACAACTTCATTTCTGCCCCTTTTGTCTTCCCACTGGAGGTACGTGAAACTTGCTGTTGTTTCAGTGTGCACTGTACTTCCTTTTCTAGGATTTGTTGAGACTGCTCAGTGTTTTCAGGAGACAGCTATGCAAATGTGAGCTGCTAGTACCTCATTTCTTCAGACTGACATTTTAAAATATGTTCATTAAAGTTTTCATAACCTAAGCCTGTAATAATGAGAGCCTAGAGTATGTGCCTCCTGGTACCACATGCAAAGGAAATGTGTGTCTAAGAAACCTGTTATTAGCAGCTCGTATTTTGTTTGTGCAGTGACATCTAAGAGACTTTCTAAGCAACTTATTTTCCCTTGCTGTAAAGGCCGATTTCTTACTGCAGCAAGAGGCAAATCCGATCTTCAGATCTCAGCCTGCGCTGTATTGTCTGGATGAGGAGAAACCTGGGGAAGAAAAATACCTTTGTTTCTGAGCCATGGAAACTTCACCACTTGGAAATCTCCTTTGTCCCACTTGCCCTTTCCCTGCAGTAGCTAGGGAGTATTGTCTGTTGTGGTATTTCTGCCCACACTTCTGCCCTATGCTGATGTTTCTCCAGAAGCATCACCAGACCTGTTGCATCCCATCTGTTAGCAAGGAGACTGTCCCGGCAGCTCTTGTTTGAGGGGAGACTCTTGGCACACTAAGAGCTGGGAAAACCCGTTACTGCGAGTGGTAAGAAATGGTGGGGTTTAACTCCCAAGGTGTGACGTTTCAGTCTGTTCTTTCTAGGTAAACGTAATGGTATTATAGCCAGGCTGCGTATCCATAGAGCATGGATGAACTGCATTACGTGGTTCTTCCTGGCCCTCCTCCGTTCCTGGTTTTGGAGGAGAATACGTAGCTGCGTTAACACAGGCAGTACCTGGAAGATGGGTTCACCTCTGAGTGCAGATCCAGGGTGTTGAGGAGTAGTTGTGGTACGTGCGTCTTTCTCCCGGCCACACTGTAGTAGCGGTGATGTTCAGAATTAGCTTCTGTGCACGATTCCTGGGGACTTCGGAGGGCAGAAACGTGCCCTCGGAGCTCACGGCACTTTTCATCTTCAAAGTGCATTATAATCATTAATACATTAATTAGGCATTCTCCCCTTCCTTCCTGCTAACGAGGTTTATTAAGCTGAATGTATTTATCTTTGGGCAGCTTCTACAAGCAATTGAATGAATAATTTTCTTAATAACTTTAATAGCAAAGACATGAAAGGGAACAGGGATGATGAGAAAAACGAGAGACCGAGGTAAATAAAGCTGCACTATAAAAGGAGGGGAGCAATTTCATTCTAGATGTAACTCCACCTAACCCTGCAACTCCCAGCTGGCAACTGTGCGGCCTTTGTTGCTTCTGTCTCCCCTAACCTACATGTAATTCCACATCTATGCAACATTTATGCTAGCACACACAAATGCAAAAAAGGAGGTCATGGATGACTGGGACCTGTGGGAAAGGGGAACATGAAAATTGCTTGCAACTGCAAGGTAAAGGAAAGCCTATAGAAAAGTTTGATTTTACATATGCTTATGATGTCTTATATGTGTTTTTATGAGAACGAGTGTAATCCAGCAGGGTATTTCACAGTGGGTAAATTGCAGGATGCAGGAAGTAGAGGAAGGTTGTGAAAGGCTGTGTCAGAGGGCTTAAGCCATTGAAAACTGTAATATAAACCAAATGAAATCTTGCTTTCCTTCTCCATCTTTACCTCTCAAGCGTTGGCTGTTGTGCCCTCGAAGCACACACAAATACACGGTGTGTGGATGTTACCATACGTCTACTGTTTTGCTCCTACTCTCACAGTAAATGCTGGTGGAAGGGCATCAGCTGTGTTCTCTGAATAAGGCCATGCCCACAACACGCTCTGTGATTCGGTGACTTAGTGGCTGGGATGCTGCACTGTGAATTCAGTGATCTGCATCGTAGGCAGTGCTCTGCCATTTGCTAAGTGATTTCACCTCCCTCTTCTTCCCGTCTTGTTTATTTAGATTCACAAGCGTAAGACCGGGAGGGACTGCTAGATCATCTGGCCAGACCTCTTGCCTATCACCTAACAGTCTACTGAGCTTGATATAGTTCCTGCTGTAGCGAACCCAATGACCTGTGGGTAGTTGCAACATATCTTCCACAAGGCCAAATTTTTGACGTTAAGCTCCTTGGGACAGGGGTTGTGTTCTGTCCGTGCTTTAAGTAGAGCTTCTCAGCAGTGTTATTCAACCAACATCAACACCAAGAAAAACAGCAACAAAGGTAATACCAATAATGTAAACTCTAATAAAATCTATGAATATTTTATTGGTTAAGCTTGCAAAGATTTTTTTTTTTTTTTTAAACTGTAAAGCCAGCCACTATGTATGAGCCTTTGGCAAGGAGATTGAGAGGTGGTTTTTCAATTCTGGTATGCAAATACTTCTGCAGGGCACCAGATCAGGTATTGGGAAGGCTCTTTAATGCAGTGGAGGAGGCTGTAAGAAAAAAACTAAACCCAACGTACCTAGGAGCTGTTCTCCAGCAACGCAGATTTGCAGTAAATTGCAAATAGTTATGTTATTGGGCTCCATACAGCAGCAAGGGAGTAAAATGTTACAGCTGATGGCATACAGGATAAATGATGTGAGTCAGAAATGTAGAGTTTATTAAACGTGGAGAATCAGCCCTGTTCTTACATCTCTTAATTCCTAATTTAAAGTTCAAGTAGTCTGCCTGTGCCATTTTGATGGAAAGTGGCTTGCCAAATGGAGCAAGTATTCTTTTTTTTTTTTAAGCATTCTTTCAGCTAATGTGGATTTGACACTCCCACAGCTTCACTCAAGTTCTGTCAGACCAGGAAGGTGTTTGTCAGCATCCTCTTTTACTGAAAAAAAAGCTAACCTAGTCTGAAATCTTGAAGGAAGAAAACCTTGACTTAGAATAGAAGTGTTTGTGACAGGACGGGGTCATGGGAATGGAAGGATCCTTCCTAACCACCTGCCTGGGGGAAGACAAACACATGCACCGGGAAGCGACAGGAGCAGCACCAAGCACCGCTGGCAGCCACTTCGTACCGCCCTCAGATAGAGGTATGGCTGTGCTGCAGGTGGAGGCACTCCCACAAAGTAGCACTCAGCTGGTTTCCCACAGGTGCCAAAACACAAAGGCAGGCTTCAGTCCTGTCTAGGAATTGCCTTGGGTGGTGATGATGTCTTTCCTTTAGCCCTCATTACCCCGGCACCATGGGTACTGCCGTCAGGACTACCTTGATGAAAGCAGGCTGGAGCGTAGCCGGAAGCACTGCAGTCGTCTCTCTGATGGCAAAGCAGACATGCCTTGGCTGTAAAGCCTTGTCTTGTGCTTCAGCACAAGAATGGATTCTCTTTCTTACGGCAACACGGGAGTTGTTCAGACTCTGCGGCGAGAGGGAGAAAGGAGGGAGTGAAAGTGGACTGGAGTGAAATGTAGTTACGGTTGCAGGGCTTGTGATGCAGTTTCCTCTCGGCAGTGAGAACTGGGCTTTCAACCTCACTCAGAATGATGAGAAGATGAGCCACTAAGGCTTCATTACTTTCAGGTGCAATGATAACACCCTTCTGTTTGGGAACCAAAAAGGTTGGGAATCCATCCTTTTGGGACAACCTTAAAATGAAACATTCGCAAGGTCAGATGTGAGCCTGTTTCAGGGTGGTGTTTCAAAGCTAATGGGAAATGTTCAAGTGGAAAGCATGCAGAAAGACAGCGAAGTAGAAATCCCTGTGCAACTCAGTTCAAAGCAAGGTCTGCCCTGCTGTTTCTATTTATAGTACTTAAAGAATGTGTTTATTTTGTTATTATGAGAGACAGCTGGGATGGGAATTGCAGTGTGGAACAAGACAGGTTAAAACAAAAAAGCGCTGCCATGGCAGCCCCTTCTTCCTTCTCTTTTGGAGCCAATGTAGACTCCAGGTGAGTGAGGCCACAATGAGACTAATTTCTTGCAGCTGACAGATGTTAGCTGGAGTGGTGGGTTTCCAGAGCTTTGAAAAGCAGGTCTGGAAGACTCTGTGGCACGTGCTACAGTGTGGGTGGTTCTGTTCTCCTTGTCTTGGATTCCTACAGGATATGCTGCTCTTCCCTGTCAAAGCGTTTAGCCGTGGGTGCGAGCCTGACCGAACTGTGGCCTGTTAACGATGGCAGTGTAACCTGGGGTGCGGTAAGTGTGGGCTCCTTGTGTTGTAGTCTTTATATAACGTTGTGTCTGCTGCTGCTCTTGGACGGATCAAAGGTGGAGGTGGCTCTGTGCTCAGCTTTTGTGGATGCCTGTGCTCAGGAGCCTTGATCTTGCCCAGGTTCTGATCCTTGGTGCTGGGCAGGGTCATCTCTGTCAGGCCGCTTATCCTCCTTGCTAGGTGCTGTATCCCAGCATCTGCAGCGTTTCACCCCTTCATGCACTTCCTCTGTTTGCGTAGCAATTACAGAAATAATTTTTGCCTGCTGTACATCATTCCTTAGGTTCCAGAAGCGCCGGCTATTATTGTGATTGTTAAAGAAAAGCAAAACTGCAGCTCACTACCAAGTGTGAAATATTCCTCCAGTCAGATGTGGTAACTACATCCGTAACTTTCAGGCTTCTGAGATGTTAAACTGGTCTGAAGAATGAATGTGGTGCGTAAGACCACTTGAGGGGAAACCAGCCTCTGTAGCAAACCACCGAGCACCTTCACCTGCTTTAAATGTTTTAACTCTCATTTTCAATGCATTTCTTCTGAAATGTCTTCCATTTCTCTGGTTTCACCAACAACAATTTCCAGGGGTCTTCTGCAACACTATGAACGTCGTAAGCCCTGCCACTTGGCAGTCTGATGACTGCTTTTCTTTCCCGTGCCATCTGCGTGAAGCCATGCTACTGCACTGATCCTCTTCCTCCTTCTGCCTTGGGTATTTTCGCAGCTAAGAATTCATCAAATGGGCTAATCTGCATTTTGTGGGCCAAGGAAAGGTTCTCAACATCTGCAAGAACCCTGCCCTGCCCATATGGGGAGGGATGGGGAACCATGACATTTTGTTGCCATATGGTTTTGGCTGATTTGTGGCTTTAATCATTTCCTCTTGGCAGAGGACTCTCCAGCACTCTCTGCTCTCTACCTGGAACTGACTCATGGAAATGGAGTTTTGTCTCAGTGTGTTGGGAGGGTGAATATTTGCGTGTGTTTGAGGAAGCTGGTGAGCTAACAGGCAGATGATGATTATTTCTAAATGTGGGGAGAAAACCCATATTTGGCTATCTTAAATAAAGCTTCTCATTTTATGCATCAGCCAATTGGAGGTTCATCCGTCTATTGTAAATCAGAGGCTTGTCTGCCTTGTTGCTCACAAATTGCGAAGCTGGTGACCTGAATGTTGTCGCTTTACAGAAGTAAGTGAGGGCTGGTAGTGGATAGAGCTGATCAGATACCATGGTGATAAGACTGATACACAATACAATCCTTGCTCTTGCTAAGGATCTGCTTGGATCTTGTGTCGATACAACATCATGGCCTTAGGCATCATGAGACTCGAGGCTTGAACCTGGGATTTGTGGATCTAAAAGCACAACCTGCCATGAGCTGGAGGCTCGGGCAGGCAAGTGCACTGTGACCAAACATGAGGTAAAACGTATTTGCGTAAGCTGCAGTGAAAAAGATTTAAGCAAATACATTTTAATCTCACTTTTGTGATAGGCTAAGTGTGTATGCAGCCTGCTGCTGCAGCTCGGCAGATAAGCAGTGTCTTCTCGAGCTGCAGCCACTAATCAAGTATCTGAACTGTGAGCTGAGGGGCCCGTCTTCGCTATCGTGGGACTGAGCTGTCTCAGTAGTATTTGTGGTCCAGCCACAAGAAGGAGGCAGAGCTGCAGTAGACAGGGGTTTGGATGGTGTTTGCAGGAAATCCTCTTCATCACAGTGGAGCTCTGGGGGGGGTCCAAGGATTTGTATATTCAGGGCCCTCACAGGAAGGATGCCTCTGGTACGTTAGAAGTGTCTTGGTAAACCAAGCTCATTAAACGATGTGTGTCACCTGAACTGGGTTTTTTCCTTTTCCATGCTGTTTGTTTTCTTCTGTCATAGGATTAAGCATGCCAAACAATGGAGCTTTCTCGGTATCCTCGGGAAGTTATTTCCTATCTTTAAAGATTAATGTCATGGAAATTTTTCTTTGATCTCAGGCCTGACTTTCATTGGCTCAGTTTTATCCTCTTATTCCTGGATACAAGGGACAATGGCAGGAGAAGTAGGATATCTTGCATCAAGGTTTGGGGGCACAGCATCGCTCTTGCCCCAGCTGTGGAGGAGTTGGGGACGGCCTTCAAGGCAGTGATGACTTTCACTTACGAGCAGGAAACCTGCTGCGTTTTAGCTGTGTTTCCTGCCGACCCACTGACTGATCTTTGATGTTTTCATTTGGAAACGCATCCCGCTGTACAAGATAGATGCGTAGCTACAGCCCTAAAGGATTATCTGTGTGCTGTTGCACACGAGCGGGCTGCGCCCAAGGCCAAATCCCACAGCCTAGACGGGTATTAGCTGACAAGCAGGTGATACACGGAGGACAAATGGGGAGCACAGAGGGTGTTTGTTAGGCTCCTGGGGCTGAAGAAACGGGGGCCTGTGCTCGGGAACAAAGACAATCTGCATTTAATTTCTCTGGGCTGCAGTGCTGGCAACAATGGCCGATGCTGATCTGTGGCATTAAGCCACTGCGGCTGAATGGCCGCCTTTGTTGGGGCTGGAGCGGCAGGAGCACTGACGGTCAGGACCGAAACGCCGAGTTGCATAGCGTGGCTGCAAGCACGAGGGAGGGGGCAGAGGAAAACTGGCTGCTCGTAAAGCCTGCCCCATCTCTCCTCCTGTGCCGGGGAGGTGTGCAGTGAGCCGGGGAGGCCCTGTGGGGAAGCGCCGCCACCCTCAAGTGGCTCTTCTGCGGGGTCACGGTCGGTGCGTGTCCGTGATGGCGTTCACCTCTGCTCTGCACTGAGAGGGGAGGAGGGGTTGGCTGCTGCTCTTCCCACAGGACTGTTGCTGAGGGTGAGGCAGGAGAAGTCTGGACTGTGCATGAGAGATGAAACAGCCCAAAATCTTACCTGGCTGGGAAGGCCTCCCTAGATGAGGCCTTCCAAAGGTGGTGAGGAGGGGTGGAAATGGAGTCTGAAGTGTGGTGCGGAGCCCTGTTGCTCTAGCAAACACCTGAGTTCAGTGTTAGATGGTGGATGGGATTCCCCCCCTATGGACATTTTTGGGGCAGGCTCAGCACTGAATCAGTCATTCAGCTTAATGCCCTTTGCAGAGGGCTGAGGGAAGCCCCTCCCCAGGGGACTCCAGGCACTCACGGGGCTGTGAAAGCCATGCCCCCTCAGACTGTCAGTGAGCAGCCACGGAACAGACTGCTGTGGCCACCACCAGTGTTACCGTTCCCACAGTCCCTGGCCTCCTTGCTCACTGCGGGAGCCGTAGTTCCGATACAAGTACTGGAATGGTGGGAGTGTGGCTGAGACCACCACTGGGCAGCAGGTGAGTGGTAAGGTCTTCTAGTCTCTTACCAGGAGTGATTTGCGGTCTAACGATGATCATAGAATCACAGACTGGTTAGGGTTGGAAGGGACCTTAAAGACCATCTAGTTCCAACCCCCCTGCCATGGGTAGGGACACCTTCCACTTAGACCAGGTTGCTCAAAGCCTCATCCAGCCTGGTCTTGAATGGTGGCAAGAGGTGGGAGGAAAGCGTGGGAAGTAGGATCCTGTTCTTTGACCACACAGAGAAACGGTGTTCAGCTCAGGGATTGACTGCCAAGCTCTCCCTGAAACCTGAGCTTCTCCCACCTCACCTACCCCATTGTGTGGTGCTCACCATGCCAGTTAATGAGGAGCAGTTAATTGCACGGTGTGCTCCTAAGCTGCTTTCCATGGCTTTCTGGAGGCCGATTAAGATCGAGAAAGTGAAGTGAGGATTACTAGTCCGGGGGGGGGGGGGGGGGGGGGGGGGGAGGTGTGTGTGGAAAAAAAAAGAAAAAGGAAATTCCTTGAAGGAGGAAAAAAAGGGGGATTTGAACAGCTGACAGCAAGCCTCTGCAAACAAACTGGGAGAGTTAGGCAGCAGATGGACTAACACTCCCTGGGCTTGTGCCAATGCATCAGATTGATTTTAAAGATGAAGCACCCACTGCCTGGGAAAGCAAGCCAGTAGCCCTGCGAGTAGGAGCACTTCCTGGCAGCTGCTCAAACACTCGCTGCTCTGCAGTTCACTTTCGGTGCAGCGGGAGTCAGTGAGAAGCTCTGGGGACTTGGGATATGAAATGTGACCGGTAGGGATGTTGGAGCAATAAAGGGATTATTTTTGTAAGGAGGATTGCGTGGAAAACCATGTCCGGTTGCTCAGAAACTCACGGTGCGCAATTAAAGGACCAGAAGAGCTTAAAGGGCCGTGAAGTCAATCTCTCTGCCTTCCAGCGTAGGGACTGCTGGATCTTCCAAGCAAAGGTGTAGGCTCTTCTGGAGTTCAATTTCAGAGGGGAATTTTTTTGCTGGACCTCAGCTGTAGATCGTGCTGTAGATCGGCTCATGTCCTGAGGTACGCCTGCTGTCCCAGATGGCATTAGCTGTGTTACTGACATCTACCATAATGTGTATGAACTGAACTCAGAGGTTACCTCAGTGATGGGTTTGGATACGTACACTGGCAAATACCTCCTTCGCTCACACCATCCCTTTCCTTCCTCAGAAATGATGTGAGCTGGAATGGCTTATTTTTCCCTCCTGCACTTTTTTCAGAATGAAATTACATCCCCTCCCTTGATGAAATGAAACTACTGAATAATAAAACACGTGAAGACTTTTCAGTAAAATAAGCATTTTCACAGCAGTTCATTTGACTGGATTTTATATATATGTAATATAGCCTGATGGTCCACCTTATTTATGGAGGCTGTTCCATGGTTCTTCCTCTTAATTTCCCATTATGTAGAATTTGGTCCTCTTTTTAAGTTTTCCGTACGCTGTTTTTATGGTATGCATGGCAAAGAGACAGAGACTCGGACCCTGAGCTGGTGCCAGCTCCCACATCTTGAATTGCCCCTTGAACATAAGCTTATATAAAAGTTAATCAGTTTTTAGGCTGATAGTACAACATGTGCAGTTGTGATTAGAATCTATATTTAAGACTTGGCTGCCAAAGAGACTTCTGCAATGACAGGCTTACAAGTATTTCAGCAAAAGGCTGACACAAATGTGGGGTGGGCTGGGAGTGCCACACAATTTATGCTCTGTCCTGAGGAAATGCCACCCCCTGCCCTGGCAGGGGCCTCTTCCTCCACTTTCGTTAGTGTTGCAGCAAAGGGCGCTCGGTTTGTCATCTTGCGCCTCCTCCGTCCCAGCGTTTCTGGTGTAATAGGGCTGGAGTGAGAAAACAAGTATGATGCTGCCGGCGTGGTGAAGCATGGCTGTGGAAAATGGAAACAGCACTGGGAGGCTGGCAACGATACCCTGATACCAAAGGTTTCAGGGGCAGAGATGTAGAAAGGTAAAGAAGGAAGAGCATCAGCTGCTAGTTCACATTGATGAAGAATTCCCCGTTCCCTTCACTGTGCTGCGGGTTCTTTGCAGTCAGAATCACTTGGAGAAAACCAATATCCAGCTGTCACTCAGAGCTCGGGTGGGTTGTGTCTCGGTGTTTGCAATAGTGTGTCTTTACCTCT
>NW_010270041.1:56877-80624 GCF_000690775.1 Eurypyga helias | reverse complement strand
CCTGCTGAAGTCAGGGAAGCTGATTGGAGAGGATTTTCAGTCAGATTTTCAGCTTTAAGTTAAGACAGACTCTTACCTGCCTGCTTAACTGTGACAAGGATGGGTCTGGGGGACAGTGACTTGGCCTTTCACTGCTGGGACATTTGTTCAGATGTGCTCCATGCAAATAGCGTGACGGGCTCTACCAGCCGCTTGGCCATTTATGGCCTTGTGTGAAACAGACGTGGTGGTTCCTAGAAAGCCGTCAGGAATTCCGCACTAGGACCACTAGATTCAGACAAGTATCACTTAAGTGTTCGCTAAATGGGCATGTATCCAGATTTATCCAGCTCAATGAGAGCTACCTCTTCTGGTTCCCCAAAATAGCATCCCATCAGCTGAAGGCTTCTCTTGGTCTGCTTTACTGCAAGACTGCCGTTAAAATGTTAAAACAGAAGTTACTTTGCCCTGTAACAGTCCCGTGTGGTATCCCGCCAGTTTTACCTCACTGACTTCAGTGGAGCGATGCTGGCGTGGAGCTGAGGCAGCCTGATGGTGAGTCTCGTCCTGCATTTGCTTTAGCAGACTCATTTAATGGTTTTCTAGAAGCGGGAATGTCATGGTAACTGATGGGAAATGCATCAGGTAAGAAATGACAGGTTTCTGAGTGATAGCCAGGCGCGTTAAAGATATGGGTGTTTACTGGCAGGGAGAGTTACTGGAACAAAACATTTTATGATTCATGAAAAAATAAATGTAAACCTAAAATTATTTTGTTTTACTTTCTCCTCTCCTGGTCACTGAGGACAACTGATTTAAAATATTACCTACCTGCTTAGAGAACTGAAGTGTTTTCTGGGCAGATTCTGAGGCTGGTGACGCTGAAGTCAGTCTGGAGTGGTGCCCCCAGGCATCCATGGAGTTTCTCCGCATTTACACCAGCGTTGCAGATGAGCTTCTGGCTCACGAGCGCAATCAAACTAATCGACGTGGCTAGAATTTGGAATTTCAAATGCGGCCGCTGACTGGTTCCTGAACAATCTACAGGCTAGGAGTTATTTGCGGAAAGTATCCAGCAGTTAATTTCAAATCCCATATACATTTGAGATGTTCATAAGCTACTTGCAGACAATTTGCAAACAGAAAAAGAGGCTAAAATTCATCAAAATAAATGATCTGCCATGAATTATTCATTTGGCTCCCATCAATCATGCCAAATGTCTCCCTTGTTGTTAGTCTCTGCAAAGAGATCAGGGATTGAATTTAGCTTAGAGACACAAGTATGCTTTCACCCCCAGAGGTGCTTCTTCAAAGCAGATGAGCGGCATGTAGGTGATGAGAATGAGAAAGCTTCGGCGGCGCAAACCGCTCCCGCTCTGTGGATAAACAGCAGATTTTAGCCAGCAGGGCTGTCAGGCAGGCTGCTTCCACAAGGTCTGCTTTTTACAAAAAATACCCTCAACTGCCACAAAACCACCCCCTGAGCTTGAAGGGGAGAGGAAAAGGGAGTATTTGGGGTGTTTGTTGCAAACAGGAAAGGTGTCTTTCAGCCCATCCTGCCAGCAGGCTGAGGGTAGCTTTGCTGTTTAAGATGGGAGGGAAGAGTACGGGTGAAGTGAAGTCTGGATCACTGAGAAATGAAAGCAGGTATCACGTCCTGAGAGTGTTTCAGGCACCAGCATGGCTTCCCTTCCTTGCATACGTGATCCGTTTCTGGTCACGGGCACGATCCCGTAAGTAGCAGAAAGGGGACAGCCAGAATTAAACAGCTAAGTGGCGTCCATGCAACATCTCGGAGAGAGGGGTTGCAGTGGGAAGGCTCTGTACCGCTTGGTTAATATAGTGGAAAACATATCCAGATACAGATTTTGGGGAGAACAAAGCTGACTAATTAAAGGGAAAGGACCTCATTCACTGCTGTTTTGCTCAGGTTGACAGCAAAGAAATATAGCTGAATGCCAACTACACTTTGATAAATAGCAGTGGCATAGCACAAATAAGAGCACTGAGAGTGAATAAGCTGTCTTACGCTGAGGGAAAAAAAAAAAGCAGAGTTTCATTCAAAGGCAATACATGTAGCAGCATAAGCCCTCAGCACTCAAAGGGCCCTCATACGAGGATCTTATAACCTGGATTTAGTTGTAGCGTGGATGTATTATCCCCATGTTTTCAATAACGGCATTGCCATGGCCGCCTGCTCAGTGACAAGCCAGACCCAACTCTCCGTAGCCTTAGCCCGGTGCCTGAGGTATGAGGCTACAGCTTTTACTGTTCAGAAAATGGAAATAAATAGGGCATAATAGAGGTTAGGTAGCTGAAATGCCACGTAGTTCAAAAGGGACATCTAGCAGCAGAACTGATAAGAAGGTATGTTAAAGCAATCTCTTTGCACTTCGATTTACATCTTATGCTTTTCTGCGAGCCCGTTACTTGAGAACCACTCAGCGACGTTTAATTTAGACAAGTGTACCTGTCATCTTTGGCCTGGTGCTTCTGACGTTCCTGTAACGCGGGCAGCTTGCTGGGGGTGAGCGAGAGGGGCTGCTCTCCCCGGCTGGGAGAGCAGGGGCTGCTGAGCCACAGGCCTCCCGGAGTACGGAGGTAAGTGCCTGGGCAGTTTCCCATTTGAGTCCTGGTTTGGAAAGTCATGTCTCCAGGAGACAGTGGCCAGGGTCTCTGAGAAAGGTCATGTAGATGAATGCTGATTACTTTTTTAATAATCTCGCCTTCCTTGCAGTAGATTAGGAACAGGCTCATCTGCCAGGTATCTGTATTTGTGTTAATTTGCCCTCTATGTTAAGCTTTTACTTCAGTCTATTTGACCTAAAAAATAATGCTAATTAATCGCATACAAAGTAATATGTTTTACTTTTTAGTATTTTATATGGACACAGCTTCAAGGTCTTAAGAAGCTCTTGTCACCGATCTAAGGCAAGCTAAGGGGAAGGCTCAACAGGTAGCTGAAGACACTGGTGTCATGCAAGGGGAGGCAGCTTCTGTCTGTAGCGGGGCTAGCTTGAGTGCCTGCCCCCACCTCCCCTGGCATGCCACCCCCTTGTAGAAAGGCTCCCCAGCCCCAGAGGCAGGATGCAGGCAGTGGTCTGGCTGAGAGAGGGGGCAGCAAGAGAAATACAGGAGCAAACCCCATTACACATAGCCCAACCGGGGCTTCAGCATTTGTCTGAAATACTCGGTTTTTAAAACTGCCAAAAACTCTGCAGGAAGGGAACATTTGAGTGGCTGGACCAAGCCATGAGCCTGATCTGTCTGTGAGGATACTCATTGCCCTTGGCTGGCTCTGCAGACCCGTGCTGCAGTGGAGGTGTGGATGGAGCTTATGCCCTTACGTGACGTCTGCAGAACCTGCTGTAAGCCAAGCCCAGGCCTCGCTCCTGTCCCTTCCTACAGCCACCTCAGCACCTTGTCTGTCTGAGAAACCCCATCTTGGGCATCACTGCCTTCCCACCATGTCCCTGCTTGAGCGCAGGCAAACCCTGTCCCGTCCCCTGCCTCCTCTTCATATCTATGCTTCAGAAGGCTTCTGAAAGGGGATACGGCAGCTCTTTTCCTCTCTTTGTTCCAGCTGACCCTTTCCCAGGTCCCCACCCCAGATTCACACCTTCCTGCCAAAAATCTGTCATCAGCCAGGAGGCCACGGGTTGCTCCCGAGAGGAGGCCAGGTCCCATGCAGAGGCTGGCCCTGCCCTGTGGGGTGGATGGAGCCAGTGGGGAAGGAGGGCAGGCAGGCCTGGCTGCAGGTACCGTGTGGGCACCCCCAGTACCCCCGTGCGGGTAAAGGCTGTGGGGACAGTGATGGGGGTAAGCAGGAGCAGGGCAAGGTGGCTCCTGTGATGGGTGGCCATGCACTGGCTGGGGGGACAGCCCTGCGGCCTGAGCAGTGCTCTTTGGCCACTGAGGGGACACGTTACCCCTCGCAGAAGGTCCCTGACATCAAAATCTGGGGCAGTGCTCTCACATTGGAACTGGTGGTGAAGAGGTGGGGGATGCTGGAGACTCAGTGCTGCTAAATTGCTTTGCCATTAGTGACACAGACTCTGTTACCTCAGTTACTTCGTGTTTCATTTTCAATACATTTGCTTGCAGACAGCAGTTTTGCAGTCTTACTTACATTGCCATAGAAACAATCTTTCACATTCCTCTATTTGTTGTGCATTTTTGTTAAAGGCTCTTTCTTCTTCACTTATCCACTCCATCTTTTCATTTGCTGCCGCTCTCTTCATTACGTCCTTCCAATTCCCTCACCTTCCAGCTTGCCGTGCTACAGCAAAATATTTTTCTCTGCAAAGATTCCCAGCTCACGGCCTGTACCTGTATAGCTGTCAAAATACACCAGTGATATGCCACACAGATAAGGAAATTGGGCTGAGTGTGTGTGTGAGCGTGCATGTGCCTATGCCCACAAGTCCTGGGATGAGGGGAAGGAGGTGGGAAGAAGTGTGATAATCTGGTACCCGTTGCCCTTGACAGTAATGAAACCAATTTTAGCTTCTGCTTTCTGACGGGGGAATGAGGCTGCCCATCAGATAAGGGGCTGTGGGACTGCATGGAATTTCTTGCCTGGTTCATTTATGCTGGGAATGAGTGCTGCTTAAAACTTCTGTGCTTCATGTAATTATAAGAAGACAAAAATTTTCTTGGGCATGCTGATTAGACAGAGAGGTTTTATGATGAATCGCTGTCCCTGGTGGATTGTGTTTGATTGCTTGCTTTAGAGAAGGGAAAAGATGATGTTTAGGGCTTTTCTGTTTGCAAAGGGTGACTTTTGCTAACACATGGATTATATCGTGTTTCCCTCCTCTGCTGTCACTGGCAGGAAGTGCCCGAGAAGAAATAAGAGCCATTCATGGGGAAAAAAGAAAAAAGGCAAACCTATTCAGTGACTGATCACATGTAAACAAATAAGTCCTTTTTTCCACTGTTCCTCATGGGAGGCTACTCTACTGCTGGAGAGGGGACCGGCAGTGATGCATCCAGGATCACCCTGCAGTGGAAGTGCTGGGCAGGGCCAGGGCCAGACTTCTGTCTCCTTTGGCACAGGAAAGGGCTCAGCATGCCAGGGTGGGCGCTTCTGATCGGGCTGGAGCATCTCCCAGCAGCGAGCCAGTGTTGCCAGCTGCAGGACCTGGGAACTCCTGTTTAGCCTCTGTTGTGTTGGTGGTGGCTGAGGGAATAGAGGATGTCACCTGGGCTGCTCGATTACCACAGTCTGTTTGTCATTTTTTAAAATTTTATGTTCAAGAAAAGGGTTAACTGTGTTGCATTAAGTCTTCAGTGATGCCTCTTCTCATTTAAATTCTCCTTCCTCAGAGACGCAGACATTCTATATGTCCAGGCAGTGAAACTGTGACAAGTGACTGGAGCGTATAGGAATCTTGAAATACTGTGTCTCGCGTGACAGCAGGATAAACAAAGCCAGAATTTCTTCTGTAAACAGAGCAGGAGAAGTTGGATTAACAGCTGTAAGAGTGTTTGGATTCAACATCACAAAGCCACATGCAGCACAGATTGAGTTCCTTCCTTCCCTTGCCTTTAGCGAATCTTTTAGGAGCACCAAGTGAAGCGATGATGGAGTGGATGGAGAGGACAAAAGGGAGAAAGCAGGACAGGATTTAACTTGATTCTTCCCACCCTTCAAAGTCTTCTATCGACGGGAGCGTGCTTAGGGGAGTTTTTCATTCTGCTTTATATGGATGCAGTGGGCTTCCCTTCACTTTTCCCCGTAGAGCAGTCATGCGCTGAAATCTGTTTATAATAATAAGTAATAGCACGTGGCACTCTTCTCTCTTCTGAATCAATTTGTACCATGTTTAAGTCTTAGTCCTGTCAGATGAAGTGAACTGTTACAATATCTATCCATCCATCAGGACAAATCAAGCTATTCATACATTTACTCTGTGGACATCTTACTGCGCTGAAGATTTTTTTCCTGTGGCAGAGTTTCTCTGTTTTGTAATGCCAAGTGTAAAAATGTGGGGTCACCAGGTCCTTCAGAACTGTGAGAACAGCACTGGCAACATTCGTGTCATCTAATCCCTTGTATTTCTCATATTTGGCTTCCTTCCAGCGTTGTTTTCTTTTTTTTTTTTTAAACTTTCACGGACAAGGAGCTCCTTGCCTCATGTCGTGTATGGATGTCACGCACAAACTCACAGCTCACCCATAAAGATGCTCCAAGTGCTATTACCTAATGGCAGCTATTAGTGCTGCTGGGCTACTGATGTGGTAGAGCAGGGGTTTTAGGATAGAAATGCGCTTTTTCAGCCTGGTGATATGATGCAGTACAAGGTCGTTATTAGAAGTGAGTTACACTAGTGGGAAACTGAGGCCCTGGAACTTTTGATCAGAGGGTCCAAAATGTTGTTGGTGCTAGTTTAGAGCAACTTTGCCCTTCTGGGGAGAGCAGGGCCAACCATGGGCTGCTGTATCCAGTATATCCCCAGCAGAACTTGTTATTTATAAAGACATGTCCAAAGGCTAAAATCCAGGGTACAAATTCCTCCTTTTTAGAAATCTCTTTGAAGTGGCATTTACCATAATCTGACTCCCAAGTGTTGTTTCTTTGTGCAAGAACATAATTTCTCTACTAGGGGGAAGCACATGGTGCTTGTTCCAGCATCCTGAATCCATGAAACTCTTCAGAACCTCAGCTGCAGCTATTGATACTTTTTGTTTCCCAAGTTATTTTTCTCCCCTATCCTCTCTAGAGACCTAATTACACATGAAGCAGCTATATGAAGGATCAATAACTGACATAGAGGAAGAGATGCTTCCACGATTGCAGCACGGTGGCTATCACGGCTTTCTGATGCTCAGACCATTACGGGAGCATCCTGACCAACTCTGACCTCCATTTCCATTTGCACTGGGCTCCTCTAAAGCATGATGGCTTGTCAACAGGTTTATCGATATGGTAAACTACAAGTTCCTTCTGCTTTATGCATCCTTCCCTACCTACAGTGAGAGCAGTCATGCCTGGTAAGATGCCCACTGGCACTGTAGGAGAGCTGTTTCCTGCTACCACATCCTCACAAAAAATGCAAAGAACTGTTTTTATTCAGCAGCCAAACAGGTTTGGCTGGATAGAAGAGAGCACAATAAATCCTTTTGACAAGTCCCTGGATGGTGGCTGACAGGTTGTGGTTCAAATCTTATTCCAAAGTTTTGTCTTCACACCACTGTGGCCAAATTAGGGCAGCCGTAGGGATTTGTTGCTCCTTCAGAGGTAAACAGCATTTTGGGTGCAGAGTAAACGGATAGTCCTTTTGCGCCTTGCTGCTGGAGGAGTGGCTCTGCTGGAGAGGGAAGGAATTACCTCAGCTTTTAGCTGAACATTTGGGTTTTTTATTTAGTAAAAGAGGTTCCATTGCTCAGGCCAAAGATGCTACATGACACATAGCAATGATGCCTTCACCAACACAGACACTGCTGCCCTTGAAGGACCCAGCCCTGTAACTAGAGACTGCCGAGTGAAGCTTTTCCTTCCTTGGGCAGACCCAGTGGGGCTGTTGTGGACCTCCTGGAAGCAGTGACTGTGGTCTGAGTTTGTAACTGGGCAGTAATGCAGAGAAGATGGGATGTGCTGTTAAGTACTGCGATGTGCAGAAAGAGACTGTGGGCTCAATCTCTTACTCGTACTCACTTAAAATGTTCTCCACTAAGCAAGCAATAAGCTGTGGTAAATCACCCTTTTATACCCTGATGCTTTAGTTAAAATGTTTCATTAAACAGCTTCAAATTGAATGTCTGGAAAAGTTTACACCTCCCACAAATTCTTCTCTGCTAATGGAAAAGTCATGTAAACAGGCATCACTTTATTATATCCATTGTTCCAATAATGCCCCTTTCAAATGGGAAAGACTTGAATCAAAGCAATTTAGTCCTTGTCTCAGTGTAGTTTCTCTTCTGGCAAGTTTTACGGGGGAGAAAAATAAAAGACACCCTGAAACTACTTTCACATAAAAAATGGCAGCAGCTTGCATGGTGAGTGGTCTCGGGAAGCCTTTCGGACGGCATGTTTTAAAACCATGTCCCAGGACTGGAGCGGCCACTGGACTTTCTGCCCCGGTGCCTGCTGTGTCAGGGCACGGTCAGTGTGCTGGGAGCACAGGGATCCACCAATACCCCAATGTGACTCAAGGCCGCCAGGGTGGGAATTGCCTTCCAGCCCTCATGGTGCTGTGGCCTCCAGCAGGGTCCTGCCGAATTTACCCTGACTTGCAGGGCACTTGAGACCTGTGTATTCAGTGGGAGCCAAAATTAACCGCAAAAGGGAAAAAAATAAGGGAGTTTATCTGTGTATGAAAGCTGGTAGAGAAGGTATTTTATAATCACAACAAATTGTGTCCTCATTACATTCCTTCGTTCCCAGAGTTTCTGGTGAATTTGGGCAGTGGTTCTTCTCTGTCCCTACCTAGTGGGTAAGGCTGGGTGGACGTTCCCAGGGCTGGAGACACACACAGTGCACTGTTGTTTGCTGCAGTTGCTTTTAGGTGGTTTTGATGGTACAGAGCTCCAAATCCTCTCTGATGACAGGCCTGAGCTTGTCACGGCTGAGCTCTCAGGTGCTGGGTGGGGAGTGTCCTCCAGCCCAAATGGGGCTGTTTCTCTAATGCTTTTATTCCAGCCTTTGCTTTAGGGTAGCCCTTGTACCAACTTGCACCTCCAGCGAGGGATGCTTTAGTGCATTTCCTTTGAAACTACACCGGGACAGCAGGACCTGTGCTTGGACAAAGGGCTTGCGCTTCATCCAAGCACAGGTCCTGCTGTCCCAGTGCAGCTTCATCACGTGCCAAGGGAGAGCAAAAGGCTTCAGCAAGAATCGCTCTCCCTTCTGTTGTCCAAACTGTAAAAGCTTGCAGGCAATTTCCTGTTGGGGCCTTGCACTCGGAGCTTCAAGGCTCCCTTCCCAGCTCTCCTATTTGTTTTTCTCAGTGACCTTGTATGAATCGGTCAGCTACCTGGGTCCTCAAGTGACCTTACTGTAAGAGCAACAATCTGACCCTGCAGGGATAGTGTTCTGGCACTGCAGCTGGAAGCCTCTGGGGCACCCCATCCTACACACGAGCCCCTGTTTCCTATAGGTCTCAAGGCAAAACTCTTCCAGAAGACAGCGTGAGGACCCCTTTCTGTGTCTTTGATCACCAACTCATGTCTGACACAGGATGAGGAGAACCAGGTGCTGTATTGTGTGGGATACTTTGAATTCTCTAGTCTGTTTTGGGAAGGGAAAGAAGAAAATGAGATCAAGGCAGTTACAGAAGGCAAGCCAGGCTCAGACTGTAACTGTGCTGTTTAAAATATTTAATTCCACAGTGTGAGTCACCGTGACTAGGCTGCCATTGACCTGGGTAACCTGAGTGAACATTGCATAAAAGGCCCTCTCGTTTTGTCACTATAAATAAAATCTGTGATTATTCATAGCAAATGCTGAGTTTTTGTTACCATAAGCAGCCTTACAAGAGTGTTATGCTCAGGATGGGGCTGTCTTCGTAGAGCCTGTGGGTCATCTGGAGCTGCCTTCATGGGTGACTGGCTTGAAAGGGGCAGCACTGCTGCTCTCGAGCCTCTCTGTCCCTGCCTGGCAGGAGGAGAAGCCTGCCCCCATCAAGAACCAAAACACTGAAAATATTTGACCGTGGAAAAAATTGTGCGATGGTTGAAAAAACAACAAAGGAAGCTGAGGGAGAGAAAGTGAAAGGAACCCAACATAGGGAAAGGAAAAAAGAAAAGGAAGAGTTAAGGCCTCTCCCTCACTGCCTCCCCCCAGGCTAATTTTCATTATTGGCTGCTGTTTTATGGCACCGTCCCCTCCTGCTCCATGTGTTGTAATTGGGCTGCCACATGTTATACATGTCCTAAAGGGACATGGTAATTATTTGTTGGATAACCAGAGAGTCTGTGTGGGGATCTGTGTTTGTGGTGAGTCCTGCAGTGCCATCTGGCCCTGCCTCTGACCAGTCCCATGCCAAACCTACCTGTGATCCCAGCCCATCCTACACAGCCTTCTTCCTCCTCTGGGGAATATATAAATGCTTGGCAGATGGCACCGGGGGTATCTGCAGGGGGATGAGGTAGCTGAGCTGCGCTCATTGTGTGCTTGAGGGCGAGGTTTTGGTAAGCCCAGCAATGGTGCGGTTGTTGCCTGTGTCAGTGGCTGCATCGACCAGGCTCAGGAGCAGCTCTAGGCAGTGGAGGGTGAGGGTGCCTGCGGTTCTGTGCACTAAAAGAAGGGGTGACACCTTTGACAAGGAGAGGGAATGGCAAAGGTACTGACGTACTGACCAGACGGCAGAGCAGGGAGCTATTTGGATATGCCAGAGCTGTCCTTTCTAATGTTTTATTCCTGTATTTACTGATGATTGAGCACCATGGAAGGAAAAGGCAATTAGATACTTAGAGTGAAGTGTGGCCTCTTGATTTTTGCCTGAGTTGTGACACTGAAAGGCAGTCCTTAATTGGCTCTGTGTTTGTCAGGGGGGCAGCACAGACATACTTCCTGCCCTTACCCGGGGAGACACAGGAGAGAGACATCCTTGCCCTGCAAGAGGCATCAGCTGAGAGCAGCCCGGGGTACAGAGATGCTTAGTGCTTGGAGACATTTTTCATGTTGGCATAAGCTTTAACAGTGTGGAGACAGGGGAGTGACTCATCCTTCAACACTAACTTCTGGTCTGCTTCCCTGCTGGGGCCTTGCCCTGACCAAGCCTTCTCCCAGACCCTAGTGCTGGTGCTGCTGCGGATGGCTATTCCCACCACTGCATCCCACCCCCCTCATCCTTTGGTCCCACACAGCGCACGGGTGTCCCCCTGACTGGCAGTGCCTTGCAGCAGCAGCCTTGTGCCAGTGGTTCGCTTAGTTGTCGGTGTAAATCAGTGTATCAGATATCTCAGCCGCTCAACTTGATCTTCACACTGTGTCCTCACCCAGATGGTGAGCCTTGTGGCAGGCAGAAAGGTCGTCTTCATTAATTACTTCGCTCTTCAAGTCCTTTACTGCAAACATCTCTATCCACAAACTAGGTAAGTAGATATTGTTGGCTCATTTTATGGCTGGGAAAATTAAGTCCATGGGGTGATCAGCGGGGTATAAATAGAAAGAGACAGATGTTAAATGACTTTCCAAGAACATTAAGGTGTTCACTGTCCCCAGAGTCCTTGTCTTAGATTCACTAGAGGAGAACATTATTATAAGAGAACGGCAGTGGGTTGCTTTTAAAAGATTTTCATGTTTGCATTGAAAGATCCACCTTACAGAGAGCGCCTGGATATGTGTGTGTGATGACAAATACAAGCACGCAGATAAGAGAGCATCAGAGCACTGAGCTGGAAAATGCTTGTTCCTGTTATTTACCAGGGTTTTACTGTTTGTGTTAATTGTCACCCATCAAAGTTACTGTTTTCCCATAAAGCTGGAAATAATACTAAGTTCTTGGTCATGTGCAGCTGACAGAAATTTGCTGGGGCAATGTGATACCATTTAATAATGGATAATCTTGCCAGGAGCTCAGATACAGCTGGAATCTCTTTCTGCTGCTTGCACAGTCCCAGCCAAGCTCTGTTGAATTAGCTTCTTCCCCTGAACGGCTCATCTGATGGATTTCTAACTCACCTTTGGACTCTTTAAATATTTTTACACCAAATACTCCACTGTACTCTGTAAGCATTTACACAGCCCTTGCGTGATTGATACTCCAGTGTACACAGAGGTGTAGGGGGATGCATTTTTGGAAAGTGTGTATTGAGTATATGCTTAAAGAAAGAGTCAGTGGCATAAAATTAGGAACAGTTTCAGGCGTGAGGGGGGCAGCAAGCCCGTGGCAGTGCTTAGACTGGAGGAGGAGGGATTTAGGAGAGCAGATTGCTGACCTCAGCACTGGCAGGGTCCTGCTGAGAGGCTTTGTCAAGACAAGTCCTTCCATGGTGCCTCCTTCTCCGGCCTGTAAAAGAGTGCTAGCGCCTAGCATCTGACTTGCTGTCCTAGAGGGCACCAAGGTCTTTCTTGAGAAGGTACAGGTGCTGTCGGAGACAGCACACACAGCTGGAAGAAGCTGTGTGAAATACTAGGTGCCACAGCTGGAAACCCTCCAGAGTCGTCATTTTTTTGAAGAACTATAGGGGGTTTTGTGCTCTTTGCCTTGCTCTGAACCAACAGTCCTCGATGCCCATTAACATATATATCTCCACCAAATCATGCTTGCATTTGCACTAGGTAAGCTGCAGCTAACAATTTCATTCCTCTTTTTCCCAGCAAATTTTGTAGCAAAGAGAAGCCCTATCAGTAAGCAGAAGCTTTTTCAAATGAAAATTGAAGGTTGTTTTCCTTTCCCTTCTCTCTTGATTTCTAGTGGTTATTTCAGGAATGCTCAGTCTTCCTAGAGAGACCAAAAGCCAACTCCATCCCTGAGTAAATATAAATTCGTATTTTAACTGTGTGTATAAGTACACGTGTATGTACATATATATAACCAAACACATGGCATTGCTTGGAGTTCTGTAGATGGTCTTGGCTGCCTATTTTGTTTACTGTACATCCATTTTGAGAGGAAAATAGGATTTGGTGCTGCGTATGTCTCTGAGAGTGCATTATTTGACTCTTAATCTACATCACACTGTAACAAAGCACATCCCAGATCACAGCTTCTGTTGCTTCTGATACAAATTCTGTATTTTGAGAATATTTATGCATCCAGGGTTATTTAGTTTGGTGTCAGAGGTGTTGCATTCTGCGTTTTTTCTTCCAAAGAGTGTTACTGGTTGTTTTGGTTTAAATCAACTGTTCACATAAATTCAATCTATGGAAGGGGTGGATGTTCCCCCTCCAGTCAGATTTCAGCAAGGACTTGTCTAAAACTTCTCTATCGAACTGTGGTTGCTGTACCTAGTTTTCCCACTTGTCTTGCCTCCCTAAGCCCAGATCCTGCAAACACGTAGCCCATCATAGACTTAAAAAAGAGGAGAAGCGGTGCTGGGCTCTGTCAGATTCCCTCGACAGCAGCGCCTCGTGCCCTAGACAGTCCTGTCGGCGTCTCTGCTCCCGTGACAAGGTGGCTGTGTTTCACTGCAAATGAGATGCTTTCTTGGTGCGCGGCTGTAAAATACTTTGAAACCCTAGTGGATGAATAATGTTGTATCATAAATATAAAATGAATATTGTTTTACGGTTCCTGAAATTTAATTTGTGCATGGAGCTTCTCTTGGAATTTTTTTTTTTTTTTTTACTAAATGTAAAGATCCTTTGGAGTCCTGAATGTCCTTGCTTTGTTTTTTATTATTAATATTCCCTCCAGGAGACGTTGACATTCCCTTCCCCTAGACATGCTGACTCCTGCCTGCCAGAGTGATTCAGCAGCTTGCCACTCGCTGTTGAAGAAGGAAAGTTTTCTCCTGGCCTCTTCCACTGGCCTGGCGTGGCCGTGGCTGTGGTCGAGGGATGTGTTCGTGTGGCCAGTTGATTCTTCACCCCGAGTTGAGCAGCCAGGGAGTCCTGAACTCTCTGTCTAGCCGGTGGCTCTGTCCTTTATGCGGGGAATGAGATCCCAGTGGAGAGCATCAGGGTTCTCTGCTTCACAGCTTTCCCTCTTCCAGATAAGGTGACCTTAAGGTAACCGAAACTTACTTACAATTGAGGCTGGTTGCTGGCTGTCAGAGTCACCTGGGTTTATAGAGGAAAGTCTAGAGGAAAATGCTGCTCGTTTGTCTAACTGCAACCAATGCCCATGAAAAATGCAAGGGATGAGGAATGATTAACACTCCCTTTTCTTTCTTTCACATGCAAAAAATGGGGGCAGACCATTATTTTTCATTTGAACTGAGAAGAGACTCACCTTTATGGTATTTTAATTATGTTTTGGTTTTCCTAATAAAGTGTTAAATAGCTGTCAGAGCTTAAAAGCACAAAGCCGAACATAAACCAAACCAGAGAGATGGATGTATATACCTGCGTGCAAACTGACTGGTGTGTCTTGTTTTATTAAAGCGTGGTGTATGAAACTAAATTATGTGGGGTTTATGGATCCCTAAATTACATGTTTTTATTGATCTCTTGTCACTCTTAAAAATATATTATGAAAAAAGAGAATGCAGTCTTCGATATTGAAAAAGAAATTCAACTGCAACACATGTAAGATCTGGGAAATGATAATTCAGTGTGTGGGGCTGACACAAATGTAAAACACTTAATCGTAGCTAATTAGTTTTAAAAATTCCAGGACACATGCCTTTAGGGACAAGACCAGGAACCAGTGCTGCAGTCATTCATGCAACAACTTCACTGGTCGCCCTGAGGTAGACATTTTGAAGCAGATGTCATCGCACAAATCTTCCGTATCCCCCAAACCACTCAAGGAGCATCTCTGCCCCTCACCTTCCCCCTGATGTGGAAAACTGGCTCTCAAACCCCACAACAGCATAATTTCTGAAAAGCAGGCGGTTTTTCCCAAACTGGGGACAAAAGGTCGTGCAAGCTGCCAGCTCTGCGTGTGAGCTGCTGTGCTTGGACGCCAAAAATTTTGGGAAGTGGAGACCTGCACCAGGGCTGTGGGAAGAGCTCAGCTGCAGGAGGCTGGGGTCTGGCTTGCCCTCCTGCAACACCCACCGTCAGGGTGGGAATAAACACCAGCAGTGCTGATGGCATGTGGCAAAGTGCTGCCGGTGAGGTTGAAGAGGCACCCACCGTCAGGGTGGGAATAAACCCCAGCAGTGCTGACGGCATGTGGCGAAGCGCTGCCGGTGAGGTTGAAGAGGATGCCTTTTGTCTTACCTGGGAGGGAAGAGGTGGGATAGAGGAGCAGGGTGTTCTCGGTGCTGTTCCTTCGTGCCAAGTGTGTGTGATTTGGCTGTGGCATGCCTGTACCCTGCCACAGCTCGTTGCCTCTGTTGAGGTGTTGAGTGATTCAGAGCGATCATTTTTATATCTTTTTGGAAATGAGACTGTATCTCGAGTGGCCTCTTGACGTTGCTGGAATTCAGCTGCTAGCCCCAACATGGGCATGTCTCACTTTCTAACGCAAAACAAACCAGAAGCTCACAGCGGATAGACCTGGACGTAACCTCAGTACCGTCTTTTCTTACAACACAGAAATCCCTTCGTTTAACCTGTCTCTGAACTGGGATTTTTGTGCTTGAATAAAGACAAATATAAAACATGTACTTATATTCCAGGACTTGTTTCTGGTCCTCAGCTACTAAAAATTCAGCCGTGGCCTTCGTGGTTTTTACTGATGTTTGAAGTTGCTTTTTTACCTTATCTGCAAGGAGCACCTGCACTGCTGTATTTACCAAGAGGGAGAGTATTTCTTTTGTTTCTGCAGAGAGATTTAAAAGAAGGGACATGGCCGGTTCATATGCTAATGGAGGTACCAGCAGAATGTTAATAGCTGAGATAAACAGTAAGGAAAGGAAAAATAAAAATACTTTTGTGGGTAGTTTTGAGGCTGAGGGCTGGGTTTCTGGTTTTGAGGGCTCTTTCACCCTGACTCCCCTGTCTGACACCTGGATTTCATTCTAATACAACTTTCAGTGTGAGTTTGGCTTGAACAGTATGCTTTGAAAGTCCATTGAAATTCAGAAATCCTATTTTCCAACAACCTTCCCCCAGTACTTTACAATTCATGCCTCCAAACGGGATTGTTTGGGAGAAACTGAACTGTGAGAGCATAACATTTGCAGACTGTAGAGGTGCTGCCATCAGTGTCTCACAAGGGGCCTCACTATCACTTTGACCCTGCTATCAGAGAGGGCTCTGACCCATGGGTTGAGGACAGCGTCCTTGAGACATTTGCTTCCCTCTTCCACCGCCATCCTCTCCAGGGAGGCTCCCACCCAGTTTACCCTCTGACACCCATTTCATTTCTCCTCCCTGCTTTGGTGTGCAGACTGTGGTGGTCTAGGACCCACCTTGGGGCCACCTGAGATATCTCTGGAGTGGGGACAGGGGCCTCCTAGGGAGGGACAAAGCAACTATCGGTGTGCCAACCCCACTGCACCATCCTGCCTGGGAGTCAGAGCCGTGGGGCTCAGTCCTGCCGTCTGCGGAGCCGCTGAAGAGCCTTCAAGTGTCCCACTTTGAAACCCCACACCGTTATTTGTTCCCAGAGAGATGAAGTGGTGTGACAGTTGTGAACCTGGGAATGTTCTGTGCTAAGGAGAGCCTGAGATGTGGCTGGCTGACAGGGTGGAAACGTGCCTGCAAGGAGGACACGGTGACTCACCCTGAGCACCAGTGATGTAGAAACAGGTAGGGCCTTGCTGGCATAGCCTGGAGGGAGGCTGCTTCTGAGGATGTGGCACACTGGCCAGATGAATCTGGGTGGGTAATTTCCTTTATGGCATGTCTTCCTCCCCTGGCCCCACTGGAGAAGAGGGGCAGCGCTCCGGCGTATGGCCGTGCATGCTACCTCCACGTGCGTTCTGCGTGGAGGCTGTTGGTTTCTGCTGCAAGGAGAGGGAGCAAACTGCTGCATCTGCAAAGCCGAGCACATGATAGCCCCCGGTGACAGTCGTGCTGCTGTGTATGTCCAGGCCACCACTGTGCAGTTACAGTAGGGCTGTAAATGAGCCTCTGAGGCATTAATTCAATATACGTAAAATTTTACATTTTCTTCTGGCACGAGAAGCATAAGATATTTCTTCCAAAATCTTTGTGGAGAGGGTAAGGCCTCTTCACAGTCAAGGAGTGTGAGCAAGGGGAGTTTGCATACTTGGGAGAGGAGAGGAGAGCAGGAAGTCCATGGGAACTGGGAGAGGAGGCAGCAGAGAAAGCCTTCAGTATTGCTTGAAAAGGTGCTGGGAGCCTGGCACCAGAAGAAATGCCAGAGGCGGGGGACTTCCGCAGGCAAGGCTGTGGGCAGAGGACAGTCTCCTGTTGTATGAGTCTTACGGTGTCCAGGAAAACCAGAGGTTTGTGTGGCCTTCGTTGATGAACAGGGATCCAGCAAAGACATAACAGACTGCCACAGCTTGCCCTAAGAACGGAATCAACCTGCGGGGCCCTGAGCTTTGGTTAGTTGCTCATGCCAGGGGCAATATCCACTGCAGAGAGCAAGCACCAAATTTAGTTTCCTTCTCACTCCGGCAGTAGCAATGGAAAGGCTTTCCTTCCTCCCCGCCTCCTTTGCCAATGGCTTTTCAGAGGTCAGGGCATGAGTGCAGTCTGCCCCACTTGCCCGCTGTGGAAATTGTCACCTCCGCCGTACTCCTTGCCGTCTTGTGCATGCCAGGGCAAGGGCTCCCAGCCATGGGGAGAAGACTGGCTAACGCTCACAGGCCCAAACCTCACGTACGTGCAGGAGTGCTGCGTTCAGTCGGTAAGGGACGATGGGGTGATGAGCAGATGTTTTCTCACGCACGTGTTACATACCACATGATGGTGTGGGACAGGATCAGGAGTTCAAGTCCTCCAAATCAAGTGCTAGAAGTTCTGCCGTATTGCTTTCCCTGCTTTTAGGTGGCAACCATAAACCCCCTGGGAGTTTTGTTCTTCATCACAGATATCTAGCATTAATCCTCCTGGGGTGAAGCCGGGATGCCTGTGAGCTGACTCACTCCACAGATACCCTGGGGTGGGAGGCAGTTATCTCCCACAGGAGCTGCCACAGAACTCCTTCCCTGGGATGATGCTGTTGTGGAGGTCTTGGGAGCAGACGCTGAACCTGCGTCTGGCTTTCCAGTGGCAGAATTTCACCCACAGCCCATCGCTGGGGATAGTGTTCACAGGGTATTCAGGCTCACTGCGGCTGAGCCTGTCTCCATGTGCCAATCTGAAACACTCGTTCTTCTGAACATGAGGTTGGTTGGGGAAAGCACAAGTGTTCTGGTATCTGCTGGGTGGCAGGAAGTTGGGAAAGTGGTGCAGGTGAGATAAAAAGGATATTGAAGGGGAGTTGAGGAAGCAGGGAATATTCAAACAGCACTGCTCAAAGAATACACATGCTTCTAGGGACACTCTGCAAGTTACCTCATTATTATTGTACACTGCTCTGACAGAAACCAGCTACAAGGAAATGCTGTTCACGATGTTACACCCGAATCTGGCATCAGTATGAGTCGGCAGGGGACGTTAAAATCAAAGGAGAGCTGTATTCATATTCCAGGCATGAACTACGCCTATACCACAGGAGATAACATACACCCTCCCCACCACCTACCTTCAGGGAGTTTAAGCCTCCCTCTGTCAGTCTGACTCCCACTTGGGCAGTGGTTACTTACAATGCCATGGCATAAACTGGAGGTTCTCTTTGAAATACAGCCTTTCCCAGTTGAAGGCCTTTGGAGCAGAGCACTGTCTCTTTATTCTGGAATTATGACATTCATATTAGCAAGGCTGCTAAGGAATTCATGTTCAGAAAATATGCACTCTGCAGAAATGTTTCATGGAAATTAGATTTCAAGAGGCAAAAATAGCACAGTACTCTGAGATTGCAGAAGGTGGAGATCCTTTCCTTCCCCCATTCTCCCAGTAATTAATTTCTCCTCTGGCATAATTTGAGGAAAATAAGTTTTTTCATTAATGCACTGTCTACCTGTTAAGGAACATTCTTTCAATGGATTTTTTTTTTGAAGCATGCACAACTTTGATCAAGTGCTCATCATAGATCTCATGGAACAATTTAATGCTGCTGAGCTTTTTCTTGTTAGGACACTTGGCAATATTTCATGCACTTAATCAAATCCAAGCCTGTCCTTAGTAGGTTTCATTCCACTGAAGCCATTGGAATTGCATCCACTTCTACAAGCTCTACTTGGCCCTTTTTTTGCACAATGGAAGTGTTGGTGACTCATAAAGTCAGATTGTATCTGACTAAACAATGATGCCTGTGAAAACACAATGCAGTGTGTTCCAGTCCTGTTTGTCTATAGTAATTTTCTTAGCAGATTTATATCTCGGAGACTAGGGATTCTCTGCTGATTTGGGCCATGAGTGTTTCTCCCAACCTTTCACTTCTAGGAAATGGGAAAGAATTTAATTCACCTTTTATCTGAGTGGTCCAGATCATTCATTCCTGACAAAAGACAACTGGAGCCTTACCTGGACACAGCCGACACTGTCAGACATATGCAGTCAGACTCAGCAGAAGGGAACTAGGAGAATCAATAGCTCATGATGTGCAGGAAGTTCAGCTGGAAGAGTCCTTTCCAACTTTAAACTCTAGGGGTTGATGGAAAACCCTTTTCTTCCTTTCCATAAGTAAAACTAAGTGAGACATCCCCTTGGCTCAGATCAGGATCCTTCGGGTTCAGAGCTATCAAGAATGGGATTGTATCTGGATCTTTCTATTCAAAACTCTTCCCTATTCCTGGAGAAAACCCATTGCCACAGAGTCTGTTCCCTAGTGACAGTCAGTTGCAGAAGTGTCCTTTATTGTTAAAGACCAGTGCAGGGTGTTTTGGGCCTTTCTCCTCCTCAGCTTGATGCAATAATAGTTGGACTGAGACCTCAACTAGAGGGTTAGTTGGTGAACCTACACTCATACATGTCCTACAGCTTTGTCTTGACCTAAAATGGCAGGTCTCGTTTTGAAGGTTTTGAGGGCTTGTCTGTTGGTTGATTTTGTACTCAAAGTTCAGCAATTGCGAGATTCTTGGACAACCTCTGACTTCCATTGCATCCTCCATGTGGTCCAGTGCATGGCAGAATGAGCCAGCAGCTTCCAGAGCTGCTGTTCACAATCTTTTCTCATCACAGAACTGCATTTGGGATCAAAGTCTTCCTTCACTTGGCACTTCTAGGCCCAAAGACCCAGGAGAACTCACAGCTTATTGTGCAGAAACCTCAGGAGTGAGGCAGAGCCTTCTCCATGAGTGGAGGGAAAGCAATGGATACTGCAGCCAGTCAAATGGATTCTTTGGGCATCTACAGCTTTTGTGTGGGTGACTATTTTTTTAACTTAATGTGAAAAAATAAATAAAACCACTTGAGTCCAAATGGTCCATATGAGTCATGAAGAAACCGTTCTTCCTCCCCCTGAGACAGTCACCCTTTCACTACCAGAAGGTAGAATTAAGGTTGTTCTTACTGCATGGGAGTGTGGAAAATGAGAAATTGCTCTTGGATTTTGAAATTTTGCTGTTCCCTGAGGTGGGCAAAATTGTCTCCTCTTTAAATGCTGACCAGAACTACGCTTTACAAGAAGCAAGCACTATGTTGCTAGGCATTGGCCTTGCTGAGTGGCTTTTGTCTTACCTGTGTCTCTGAAAACTCTGATTTGTAGGTTATACTTTGGAGAACAGATGACATGGAAGAAATTGGTGGGCTGCAGAAAAGCCAGCTGATCTGTTTATGTTACTGAAGTCTTCGGTGCAGGAAGGTGTTCAGGAAAGCTTCTGATAACCTGTGTGGAGTCTTCATAGCATGTTCATACTTGGAGTATGGGAATCCTGTCCAAGTCTTGCCTTGTTATTGGCTGTTGCTCTGAGGAAAGTATCCAATACTTGTGCCTCAGCTTTCCAAATATGAAACGGGAATTGCGAGGGGAATCACAGCTGTCCTGTGCAACTGTGTTATTCTGGGTCTGAATTAGTCACTATTTGGAAATCACTTTCAGGCACGGAAGTACTATCTTTTTAATAGTAAAGTTGCCCTTTCCCCCAGGAGTCCTATTCAGAACCTCTCAACCTTGACAATAAATTGAAATTGAAATCTTTTGAGTACTGTAATGAATCATCATTTTTCTGAAGGGGTAAGATTTTGTGTAAAAGGTGATTTTGAATATTTAGTAACACAACCTTAGCTAAAGATTTTTGTTTTCATAATTAGCTTTTTTTTTTTTAAATACAATTGTCTTAGTATTTAACTTCAAAATGAGGAAATATTTTTTGGCTCAAATCCAAAGTTTCCTCTTTTTTTTATTTTTCAAAAGATAAGGGTCTAATTCCCCCTTCTCTGGTGCACTTTACTGTCATCTACACATGCAAAATGCTATTATCTTCTCAGAAACATATACCAAAATGCAAATTACAAGACGAGCAAGCACCAAACCCAAAGACCTAGAGGATAAGTGCAAATGAGCATCCTATCAGGAACAGGCTGGAGAGTCAACTTAAAGCCTGTCAGCCACTTTATAGTCATAATCCACCTCTACACCCTCATCCTTGGCAAAAGCCAGGTGAGGTGAACACCTCACACTCACCGGAGTCTGAAAGCACACGCATGACTGTAACTTCACTGCTGATCTTACAGGTTGGCACCTTTTCGGTGGGTCCATGCCCTCAGGCCAACCCATTGCTCCTGACCTCTGGTGTTAGTCTGCTTAAGCCTGTGCATGGAATTTCAGGGAAGCGGCAGGCTGCTGCTGAATGTGGTTCTGCTCTACCCCCTCCTTTGGGCAGGCAGCCTCTTGAGGCAGGGATTTTGGTTGGAAGCCAGCCTGTCTAGGCTTCATTTTCCTTCGAAAGCAGTCAGTAAGCTTGTAGGGCTGTCAGAAAACATCAGTCTGACCGTCTCCTCCTCTTTCAGCCTAGGGGAGGGGATGGACCCGAAGAAGCAATTTGGCATGAAAATGAGAAATAGGCCAAGCTGCTGGCAAACCTGGCCTCTGAAAAAGGTATAGGGACAGAAAACAGAAAAGCAATTACTTAGAAAGCCAGGTTACTCCTTACTCCAAATTAGAACAGCTGCTTGGAAAAACCCTGACAAATCTTTCTGTAGCACAACTGATGGGTTTGCTAAAGGTGCTCTGTCACCATTGAAGCAGCGATTTCCAAATTTGGAGCAGACCACATTTCCACTTACTGAAATCATCCCTGAAGTGGAGTGACCCTTCTCTGTCAGATATTTAAGGCCCTTGCCTGAACAAAGCTTGGTCCTGGGGATAGGGAGACAGAGGTCTTAGGTTTTTAAAGGTACCCAGGTGCTTAAGGGGTTGTCAGAACTCCCAGGTGACATAGTTAAGTCACAGACCATTTGTATATTTTTCTGAAGTTTGTGGAAGTTATGAGTAAGCACTCAACAGCTTCCAGAGTCAGACTTGTGATCCTCACTAGGGCAATGGCTGTGCTATCTAGGAATAATTAATATATGTATCATAAATGCCCTTCATCATCTTACTGTAATTGCAAAGAAATATTTTTGTGATGTGGCTCATTGCCAGTGTTCCTGAGAAAGTCACATACGTAATTTTTCCTCTGTAAGTTGATAAAATACTATAATTAGTTTTTGAAATATTTCTACACCTCTTTTTGCAGTGTTTAACCCTTATTTATTAAGAAAAAGCCAGCTTTCCCCTTATTGCCCTGAAGTCCCTAACAAATGGTTTCTCTCACTGTCGCAATGACTCGGATATGTTACCAAACACCAAACCTACATGCCTCTTCCTCTCAGGGCACTCGTATGAAAAGTTAGCTGAAGGGACCTGATGAATTTCCTGGCTTGTTCTGAGGTTTTAACTCCTGATTTTAAAGCTGTGTTAGAATAAATGTTTCTCATTCAGTGTTTGCCCAGAGAAGCTGTGGATGCCCCATCCCTGGAAGTGTTCAAGGCCAGGCTGGACGAGGCTTTGAGCAACCTGGTCTAGTGGAAGGTGTCCCTGCCCCTGGCAGGGGGGGTGGAACTGGATGGTCTTTAAGGTCCCTTCCGACCCAAACCATTCCATGATCATTTGATTCAAGTCTCTGTATGATTTCTGATCTCACTAGATTAATTCCAACTTCCTGTCCCTTGATAGCTGATTTGGATATATCAAGCTAGGTTCTGTCCATTCTGGCAGCTGCCCAAGTTAGCCAGTAATCCTAAATTGCTGCTGGTCATGTCCGTCTTATCAAGAAATAATTAAAACATAATTGCCATATGTCAATTAAGACCTTTTATCTTTTCCTCCCCTCTTTCTTGATTGATAGGATTTTTCCCCCTTTCTTTGTTGTGCTCATGAAGACTGATAGATTTACAACTCTGAAAGCCAAAGTCCTTTACCTACAGATCAGGCACAGCAAAGAGAGCAGCAGTTTTCAGATTATCCTGCCCATCCATCTCTGTCCTGGACAGGGGCAATTTATGAAATGAGAATTGGACATTCTCTGTGTCTGTTTCATCTTCTGTTGAAACTGGGGATGGGGAACAAATAACTGGCTATTTTAATATCTAAGGGTGCCAGAATGAAAACTTGGACTTTAAAAAAAAAAAAAAGCAGATTTCAGCAAATTCAGGAAGCCGTTAGGCATAGTTTCTTGGGAAGAAATTCGTAGCGAAAAAGTGCAGAGAGCTGGTGGCTGTATTACAATCCAGTCAGCAGCTTGTCTCAGTGCAGACAAGCAGTAGAGTTTTCAGTAAACCCTATATAGCTGCATCAGGAGCACTTCATTATTGAAATGCAAAAAAGGGAGTCTGGCAAAGAGGAAAAACTACGCAACAAGGCACCATGAACTGTTCTTCTGAGTGTATGAGGAACAGAAGGAAGGCAAAGGGAGTTGCAACTCCACTACTTAATAGACACAGAGAACAAATAAAGCATGACAAAGTGGTGTATGAAGTATTCAGTGCTTTTTTGGGTGAATCTTTATTAGAAAAGAAATTGTCATGATGTTGCGTTGAAGTGGTTGAAAAAATGTATTGGCTGGTTTGCAGTGATCTCTTGTCAGAATGCGAAGGCATTTCAAGTTGGATAATTGTGTTGGGTTTGCTTGGCAAGGTTTTGGTAGCAGAGGGAGCTACAGGGGTGGCTTCTGTGAGAAGCTGCTGGAAGCCTCCCCTCTGCCCGACAGAGCCAAGGCCAGACGGCTCCATGGACTTGCTGCTGGCCAACACTGAGCCCATCAGC
>NW_010270041.1:50563-56574 GCF_000690775.1 Eurypyga helias | reverse complement strand
TCCCGTGTGAAACCCACGCTGGAGCAGGCTCCTGGCAGGACCCGTGGAGAGAGGAGCCCAGGCTGGAGCAGGTTTGCTGGCAGGGCTTGTGACCCCATGGGAGGGACCCACACCAGAGCAGTTCGGGAAGAACTGACTGCTGTGGGAAGGACTCATGTTGGAGAAGTTGGTGGAGGGCTGTCTCCCATGGGAGGGACCTCACACTGGAGCAGGGGCAGAGTGTGAGGATCCCTCCCCCTGAGGAGGAAGAAGCAGCAGAGACAGTGTGTGGTGGACTGGCCACAACCCCCATTCATCGTTCCCGTGCTGTGGGAGGAGGCAGAGAAACTGGAAGCAAAGCTGAACCAGAGAAGAAAGGAGGGGTGGTGGGAAGGTGTTGTTAATATTTGGTTTTAGTTCTCTTCTGCTCTGACTTGACTGGTAACAAATGAAACTGATTTCCCCAGGTCAGGTTTGTTTTGCCTGTGAGGGTGATTGGTGAGTGGTCCCTCCCTGTCCTTCTCTTGACCCACGAGCCTTTCCTCATATTTTCTCTCCCCTGCCCAGCCGAGGAGGGGAGTGACACAGTGGCTTTGGTGGGTACTTGGCCTCCAGCCAAGGGTCATCCCACCCCAGTTCTACAGAAGAATTTTTTCCTTGGGACCATTTAAGTTCACTGTCTTCATTATCATGGTGGGTGATGGAAAGCCTTCATATGCCTCAGACATCAAGCTGGGAAGAAGCTACAATGAGTTTCAAGGACATAATCAGAAAAAGAGTGATCTCAATGAGCTGGAGAAATGATCTGGCTCTAGTAAGGTGGAATTATTTTGAGACAAGTTGGAGGTATCACATGTAGAAATCAAGTGCATAAAACCAGATTGCACAATAAGTGCTGAGATGGCAGTACTGAAGAACAGGAGCTGGGGTTCGGCGTACCGCAAACTGAGCAAGCCAGTAATATGTTGGTGTTTTGAGGAAGGTGGATCTTCGGGTAGGAGGTGTTAGCAGGCAGATAGTATGAGAGCTACTTATGCCACTCCACCCAGCACTGCTGAGATCCCACCTGGCACTATGTGTCCAGATTTGGATATCGTGTCAGAGACAATCTGGGCAAAGCAGAAAAAAAAGGAGAAGTTTCAGAATGCACGAGGGAAAAGGGACTTCGGTTTTGTCTAGAAAACAGATGACTGAGCAGAATCACAAACCTTTTGATACAGAGAGAATTGGTTTTTTACTTTCCTCCTTGACTCCTACAGGTAGGATGAGAAAGAATTGGCTTAATACATATCAGCATACCCTTAGATGAGGTGTAACAAAACCCTGCAGGAGAGCTGTAAGCCCTGGGCATGGAGGGAGGAAGGGTATTGCAGAATGACCTTCACTGAAAGCTTTCCAAAGCAGGTGAGAGGGTGTAGGGGATGGAGTCAAACACCCCACAAGATCCTTCTGATCTCCTTCTCAAGTCAGGCTGTGGGACTGAGGAGAGATTTTGGGAGACTCTGTAATCCATTCCTCCTCCCCAAAGCGCAGGTAAGTGCAAAGCATTAGTGCGTTTCAGGAAACAAGAAAACAGTGCTTAAAATGACCCCACAAAATAGGAAGTGATGTTTTTAGTTTCTGCTGCACGACAGGGAGTCCCAAGCCCTGTCCGTCCCTGGCAGCGGTGGAGGTAGCAGGCCTGTGCTGTGAAGGGCTCTGCCCTGCAGCCTGGGCGCAGGTGTGGTGGGGTTGTGTGCGGTAGGTTTTACAACCATCGGATGCTCTGCAGGTCACTGCTTTGTTCGTGTCAACCTGCCCGTAGAAGTTACATCCAAAGAGCCAGTGGAGGAAGAGCCATGCTAGGATCTAACTGCATCAAAGGTGAAACTGTTTGCAGGGACAAGGTGGTGACTTGCTCATCTTCCCAGCCTCCCTTCCCACAAGACTGGGCACATTCGACTGAGATTGGAAAGAAGTTGGTCTTGGAAAAGAAGAAGGCACAAGCGACTCAACTGCTGCTGGAGGCAATCCCCCTGTCTGACCAGAGCACCAGGGATGGTTTTTTTCCTTGGGGAGAGCCCAGGTGGATTTTGTCAGGGAGGATGGTGAATGTAGGGGGCCAGAGTTCATCAGCTGTGAGATATAAACTGTTAGGTCTTGGGGCTGGGGACGGTTCCTCAGTCCCCACACACCTGGGCACAGCCAGACCTCTGATCTCGCGTGAAAGCTGCTGCACTGGAGCAGCTGTGGCATGGGCACAGGGAGGCTCAGTGGCATGGTGTGAACTCCCCACCCCGTGCAGATGACGTAAAGCTGGCCCTAGCTCTATGTCTCAGTTGCACCTTTTCCTCATGGCCTGTGTTTAAAGGAAAAATAGGCTTTGTCTGTCCTAGGGTACTGGGATGTATGTCACCCCAGAATCAAGTACTCACATAGGGCTGGAGCTGCAGAGCTGCTCTCACTTTTGTTTGGGCTTTGGAGGAGAAAGGAGGCCCAAAGAAACTTGAGCATGAGTTTTGAGCTTGAAAAAATGAGTTTCTCAATCTCTCCCCACCTAGCTGGAGTTATTCCCATAAAATAATCATTGCTCTTAAAGCCAGCCCTACTTTTCTCCCATGCTTGAAAAGATGCTCCTCCCAGCTCTGTGTACAGGCACCGACTGGCTCTTCTCCAAGTAATACTTGGTGAAGAAACGCCTGCTTGCGTACCTGCTGCAAACTATTTACATTCCACTCTCTTTGGCAATAAATTAGCTCAGCAGAGGAGGTCTGAGCAACAGTTGTTCTGAGCAGGGAGGGAGTCTGGATTCTGCGACAGCGTTTAAACAGCCAGCCCTTATCATAATGAATATATGAGAGCAGGGAGCTTGTTGATGCAAACTAACATCAAGTGAACTGTGGTTGCCAGCAGATCAGCTTCCCATGTGAAAACCCTGATTGTCTTCTTGTCGGGGCCATGGCAAAGCCAAGTCAAGGACAGAGCCTCTTTTTTTCCCAAACCAACTGTTAATGGAATAAGTAATTCTGCAGACCTGTCTTTCACATCTCACTCACTTTATATGCAGTCTAATTAATTCTGTCTGGGAAAATAATTGGCTCAGATCAGGTCGATCCAACTGAAGTTCTAAATAACTTTGGTTGAGTGGTATTTATATTTCAGCAACTAGTCTTGGGTGAAGCACTCACATGCGCAGAATACTAAGCCTGTGCTAACTTGGCACAAAAATAGCTCTGTGGTCCATCAAGTGACATTAAGTCCCATCTATAAAAAGCCGTACAGCTGCCTCTGAAATGTGGCTGCCTCAGGAGAGGGGAGCAGACCAACCTGTGGTGCCCAGCAGCGGGCAGCATGGACACACTGCCTGTCAGTGGGAGGGTGGAGTGAAATCCTTCTTGGCTAGGCAGGGAGTGAGAGGAATGTCCCTGTGGGGACACGGCGGGACACAGGAATGGATGAGGAATAATTCTGAGGACGCACACAAGTCAGGAGGGTGCAGAGGCAAGGAGCAGTCTATGGTGGGGAGGGACAAGGGTTTCAGACAGGGTTGGAGTATCTGAGGTATGGGAGGAGACAGGGACAGGGGAAATGGGTCTTCACAGGCAAATAAATGGCTGGTGTAGCCGTAAGATGTGACTGTCCTCACCTGAGGGATGGAACCGGTCAGAGAGGATGGGCCTGAGTGCTGGCAGGGAGATGTTCTGGCAGCTGGGCCACCACGATCAGTAAGTGAATACAATCCTCTCACCGTAATGTGGGGTGGGGTGTTCCTGTCTGTGTTTTTTTGGGGCATGTGCATCTTGACTTAGGAAGCACACAGATGGAAAGCAGGTGTTACTGTGCTGAAGGTCAGAGCTACACTAAAAGTACCTTTAGCTTTCTTCATCCTACAGCTTCCCTGTGAACATTTGGGCCAGCGCTTTTCTCCCCCTCCACCCAAGATAGTTTAGATCTGCAGCCAGATCCCCACTCTCTAACTCAGCCTTCATCTCCTCTTGCAACAGCATCAGCCCACTCTCTTGGATCCTAGAAAAGGAAATTCATCTTTCCATCTGGTCCTCCTCATCTCCTTGTTGAATAGGTAGCATTTGCCTGAGACAGCTCGCCCCACGCTGAAGAACAACATGTTTCATGCTGCACTTAGTGCCACAAAAGGCCGCCTTTCCGTAAGCAAATGGTGTAAACTGGCTCTCCTACTGCAGCCTTTCTCTACTGATCAGTGCCGGCTGCCGGTCTCTCCGGGGGAAGCCTGGGTAAATGAACAAGTGTGAAGAACAGTGTCACAGCCTTCCGCACTTCCTTTCTCCCCGGTGCTGAAAATAACATCTAATTTGTAAATAAACTATCTCCTAGTCTATTTTTATAGTGCTTTTGAGACGTGCTGGATTAACAAGTCCACATCCTGACTTCCTCTTCAACCACAGCTCACGTCCAGGCCTGGGCAGCAGTTGTGTTTGCCGTGTCAGATCACAGCATGCCGCTGGCGTTTCCATCCTGCTCTGGATGATCCACTCTTGCGGAGGAGAACAGTTTTCCTTCCAGCTGAGTTTCTGATTTCTTTCCCGGGATTACCAACCTGGCACGCGCACTGGCAGTTTCTGACCATTGTAACGGGGACACCAGTCTGCCGGAGCTACCGGCTCCTTTGCAGGGAGTCACCAAAGAGTGCATAGCACTCAAGCAAGTGCCGCTGTCACACTCACTCCCCTGCTCTGTTTGGGGCCAAAAGCTGCCCGCTGACTGTCAGGGTTTGCCAACACTGTCACGATACTCACGGGCACTGAAGTCTCGTCTCCTTTCCCAGCCCTAGAAAAGAGCACACCGAGGTGACTATTTCTTTCAACTAACTCTCATGTTGACCCTGCAGTTAAATCCCTGCAGACACCAATAACTCTGAAATGAACTGGCAAAGAGAAATATCGGAGTGTGGGGGTGCTTAACATCCAGACCATAAACTACACACTGGGCTGCCATTCTCCAGCTCTCCTTAATGTACCTGAATGAGGTCGAGATGTGAGACAACATGGAGAAAGGCTACTCAGAGCAGGTAGCTATTCCTTCTCACAGCTAACTTAAAGAGCAAACAAGATCATTGCAAAGCTACTCAAGCTACTGAACTGTTACTGCGGCCATCACAGGTAGAGTGGAGCTAGTCTTAATACAGCTAATTTGTACACCTCTAGCAGGAAAATCATGGCAGCTTAGAGCCCAGGATGCTGTGTAAAAATGTGCCTGGAACCACAGCACTTACTGCAGCCTGGACAGCTGCTCTTTCGTTGTTACCTATATCCGAGCCAACTTTGTCAAAACTATCCAGAGAGCAATTAAAGACACTGGTATTGTGGTGGGCTGACCCTGGCTGGAAGGCAGGTGCCCACCAAAGTCACTGTGTCACTGCCCTCCTCAGCTGGGCAGGGTGCAGAAAATATAACAAAAGTCTTGCGGGTCGAGACAAGGACAGGGAAGTCCCACTCACCAGTTACCATCATGGGCAAAACAGATCGACTTGGGGAAATCACTTTCATGTGTTGCCAATCAAATCAGAGCAGAAGAGAACTAAACCCAAATCTTAACAACACCTTCTCCCCACCCATCCTTTCTTCCCAGGCTCAGCTTTGCTCCCAGTTTCTCTGCCTCCTCCCCTCCAGCAGCACAGGAGACAGGGAATGGGGGTTGTGGTCAGTCCATCACACGTTGTTTCTGCTGCTCCTTCCTCCTCAGGGGGAGGGATCCTCACACTCTGCCCCTGCTCCAGGGTGGGGTCCTTCCCATGGGAGACAGCCCTCCATGAACTTCTCCAGCATGAGCCCTTCCCAGGGGCTGCAGTTCTTCATGTACGGCTCCATCGTGGGCCTTTCCCCAAAGGCGCAGTCGTTCAGGATCAGCCTGCTCCAGCCTGGTCTTCCCACGGGGTCACAGGTTCCTTCAGGCATCCACTTGCTCCACTGTGGTGTCCTCCCTAAGCTGTGGGTGGGTCTCTGCTCCCTGACGGCTGCAGGGGCACAGCCTGCCCTCTCACCATGGGCTGATGGGGACCCTCTGCTCCCGGGCCT
>NW_010270041.1:15209-50544 GCF_000690775.1 Eurypyga helias | reverse complement strand
TCCCTCCACGGCTGCAGGGGCACAGCCTGCCCTCTCACCATGGGCTGATGGGGAACCTCTGCTCCAGTGCCTGGAGCACCTCCTGTCCCTCTTCCACTGGCCTTGTAGTCTGCAGAGTTGTTGTTCTCATGTATTCTTACTCTTCTCTCAGGCTTCAATTTCTGTTCCCCATTTCAGCTCCGCCCCCTGCCCCCCACTCCCTTTCTTAAGTACATTACCCCATAGGCACTACCACTGTCACTACGGGCTCTGCCGTGGCCAGCAGCAGGAGCCGTCTGGCATTGGCTCTGTTGGACACAGGATTGGCTTCCAGCAGCTTCTCACAGAAGCCACCCGTGCTACTAAAACCTTGCCACGCAAACCAAATACAGGTAGTTACCCTGTCTTCAGCTGGAATGGGGCCTAAAGTTCTGTGGAAGCACTGAGGCACTGCAGCCTGTCCAGCTGCATCCCAGCATCCATCAGGTCTTTCCCAGCTCGTTGCTGAACTCAGCAGGTACCCTTAATGGGACACTCTGATTCTTCCATTGGCTTCAAGACCCTCTGCTTCCAAAAAGGATTCTGGCTGTGCTAAATTCACTGCTCAGGAGAAATCGAATAAGAAACCTCCGGTGGTGACAATAAAGGGGATCGCAGCTGGTGTGATGGCAAGAAACCCTTCTGGCTGCCCCAGGATCCTCCTCATCCCACTGCTCTGGGCAGCTGGAGCAAAACTTGCCTGTGGTCAGCTCACATCTCTCAGGTATGGTCCTACAGCAGGACCAACTGGACGAAATCCTATGACCTATGTTATGAATGGGATCAGGCACCTTCTGCCTTTAAATCTGAGTCCAGGAAAATAAGCCAGCATTAAATAATACTCTGCCTTAGGAAATTTCCATGAGGGTGTTATCCATTTCTCACTTTACCTTGAAGTATTTTCCCCAATTCCTCCCTGTGCCAACGTAAAGATTTATTTGGTTTCCTCTCTCTCCAGGCTCAATCCAATTAAACAAAAAAAGATGCTTTATTCATGTGAGTGTTCTGTGAACTTTACTCAGGAAAAGTGCTGAATATACCAAAAGTAAAGATCAGTTTTTATGTGACTATTTTTTTTCTGGGAGTTTTTTAAAATTATTTTTTATTTTCCTGCTCAGCAAGGCTCTTTTTCTCTTAAGTGAAGAAGTGGCTGAAACCCCACACTTCAAGATACAGACAAGTCAAACTTCAATCAAATGACAAAAACATGAAATGCTATTTTGTTGGTCTCTGAATTCCTTTTCCACATTGGAAGCATTTCCATACATGCGATTAACAAAATAAGGTCTTGATCCTCTGAGTGTAAGAGGATTTTAAAATGGCAAAATTAAGCTCTTGGGATATAAGAGTAGTTAGACTTAGGATTGTCTGGGCAATGTTCATCTGATTCCCATTTCCATACGTATTATGATACCATCTTTCATCTTGAACCTACGTACTTGCATACTAATTTTTCCCTGGGAACCTCTCCTACATTCACCGTCCAAAATAAATTGTGATCTCATGATCAGCTATTTCATACTTTTCATCATTTCTCTTCATTATTCAGAGTGTGTCTCATGCCTTATTTACAATCCGTGATTCAAAGTGTGCTGTGGAGGAAATGGACGGCAATTTCCTGATTAACTCTTCTGCCTAACCTCTTGTGGTAGCATCCAAGTGCTTCCCAAGTTTTCATGAATTTGTCTAGACAGCTTCTGCGTGAGGTCTGCAGGGCTGCTGAAGGCAGGGGTGTCAGAGAAAGACCTGAGAAACGGGAACGGTAAGAACAAGCATTTGCAGGGTGGCATGGTAAAGAAGAAGAAATGAGACACAGATTAGTCATGATGCTGTGCATAGAAGGAGCCTGAGGGAGGGCAAACAAGCCTTTGTGGGTAGGCTGGAGCACCAGGTGCGATGTCCCAGGAGGGACTTGGCCGGCCATGCCAGTGGCTTCATTGCGCAGGGGCACTGGACACTCTGTGCCTGGCCACACCTGCACCCTTGGCCCCCGCCACCTCCGCCAGCCTGTCCATGTGATCAAGGATCAGGCTGGCCCTGGGCTGCCCACCTCTCCCTCTTCTGATCTTTGCTTTTCTGCTGCTGGGATGAGGAAGATAATGTTGGCAGTGAGGGCTCTTCCTTCAAGTGTTGGGTTGGGCGGTCAGAGGGCAGGTTTAAATGGAAAGTGGGGAGGTTTAGATTAGATATCAGGAAGAAGTTCTTCACGGAGAGGGTGGTGAGGCACTGGAACAGGTTGCCCAGAGAAGCTGTGGATGCCCCATCCCTGGAAGTGTTCAAGGCCAGGCTGGATGAGGCTTTGAGCAACCTGGTCTAGTGGAAGGTGTCCCTGTCCATGGCAGGGGGGTTGGAACTGGATGGTCTTTAAGGTCCCTTCCAACCCAAACCATTCTGTGATTATATGGCTTCCAGGGCAGGAGGAACCATCAGATGGGACGGTTGTGCTGAAAGCCCTGCGGGGAGGTTTCAGCCAACATGAGGTGAAAACAAGTGCAGCAACATTACTAATAGACATTGCATCAAACTCACGCCCAATCCATCGCACTCCAGATGGCTGGCAGTCACAGCCCAGGCCAGGAGGCAAGGTCTGAGTCCAGCAGAACAAAAGTCTTCTTCTTGGGCATGGGATAACCAGAACGTGGGACTTCACACCAGGACTAATCGCTGAGGTGTATAAATAGTGCAGGAGTCAGTAATCTCTGATGTGCAGCTGAAAAGGGCGATTGGGGATCTTCCACTTGTAGGAGAGAGAGCGCCTGGCCCTGTGCACAGGCACCCTTCTCCTAAAGCGTCCATCCCTCTTCCCCCTCCAAACCTGGCAGTATATTTTTCTGATGTATTCATAGCTGCTCTGCTGAAGGGCGCTTCAGCTGGGAGGTGCAAGTGTTGGGTACTCCAATATGCTCAAAAAGCGGGGATTAGCAGGGAGGTTTCCCAACGTTTACGCCGCTCACACCGCTGGCGGTTGTATTGCATGCTTTGAAATCCCCGGGGGATAGAAGTCTGGGTTTGCCATTCCCCAGTGACACTGTTTCTCAATTGCAATTTAAACATTAAAAGTGATCACATTTGCTTAAGAGGAAAGAAAAAAGGGCTCTAAGAACTAATATTAGCAGAGCCACACAGGTGGATTACGGATATAAATTGAATGTAATTGAATGTGCTGTATGGGAGGAAACTTTTGATGTGAATTTATGGATTAGGTGGTGGTGTTTGTGTACTGGGCAAGGGCCGTATATATAAGCATTTGTATTTTAGGTGTGGTGCAGCTATTTAGCTCTTGAGGTGATAACAGAACATGATTATTCCTGCTTTTCTGATTTTCTGATCTTATTACTCTCCTGCTATTCTGGACCTGGAGCCTGCAAATACGTTAAAAGATTGAACCTTAGTCAGTAAGCTGTCCAACAACCGTATTTCAGCAAAACTTAGTGTCATGCCTAGATGACTGTGTCCCAAAGCTAGGCTCCGTGCCATTGAAATAGCGTGGCAGAAAATAGCATATTGAACCACGCAAAGGTATCGATCAATGAAGTCATTAACAAAGTGACCTTATGGATGGGGGAGACAATGCAGGGTGCCTGTGCAATGATGCCCAAGAGTCTTCTTTAAGAGCAGGCTGTACAGTAATGACTGGTAATGCGGAGAGCGGCAACATATTAAAGAGGCCCTTTACGGCAACCCCCCTGTAATTGAATTTCCAGGAACAAAAGAACTTCTCTCTCTCTCTCTTGTGCCAAGGATTGTTTGATCTGACACATTGGCAATGTCAGGAAGCGGGTTTGGGGAAGGCAGCCCTGTTGCTGCCACCATCGATGCTTGTCCCCTTTTGCCCCTCGCCCCGGGCACGACTGCGTCCTGCCCTTGCCTCTCCCCGGGCTCGGGGCAGGCGTTGGGTGAGCCCTCCTTGGTGGACAGGCAGGGAAAGGCAAACTGCAAGTTTCTAGAGATGACCTGGCACTATGAAGCTGTAAGCGAGGCTTCATCGTCAAGCCGTAAACTGCCCGCCGCAACAGCACTTGGCTGGCTAATATCACGCATAATAAACTGAATGAGTGCACAAAGGTTTACCAACTTGAGCATCTCTGACCCAATTATGAATTCACCAAGTGGAGTGAGGTAGGAGCCAAATCTTCGTGATGCAAAGTAAATAAAATAAAATTAAAATCTAATTTTGTCTAGATTCCTACAAGCCTTTGGGAGGACAAGAGGATCACAACAGAGATTTGTTTTCCCATGGATTTCTAATCATACTTTTGTGGCCTCATATTACCTACATGTACACAGTGCCTGTTTATTTCTTCCTTCAAAAAAGGGAAAATAAATTGGGGGGAGTCCAATTACTGAAACTTAATTAAAACAATTTAAAAATGACTTAAGCAATTATCTAACAAGTGATCTTTTTGGTAACAGCTGTACACAGGCAATTTATTAGTCAGTGAAGCCAACCCTGTTTTTTAATATAAACAGACTAATTAATCAGTGGTTAACTCTTGTAATGACCAGCTCTGGCATTTAATTATTGCTGCTGCCATGAAGCATAATAGCTTATTTCCCAGGGTTATTATGCAAATTGCCAACAGTGACCACTCTGTGTGAAGTTTAAAGCACTTGCCGTGATTATCTCTCGTTTCCCCATTCTCTTGACTTTCTGGAGCAGATGTTTTTCCTGGTCTGAAAAGTTTCATGCAGCTTTTCGGCTCAGTAGCAAATTTCTGGGAACGCTGGAGCAAAACATCCGTGTTCTTCCAGGTTTTAGCTGCCGGAGGGAAAGTAGGAGGAAAGCGTGTTTTCTTCCCACATTAGAAACCTGCTCTACGCACACCTTTCTAAGTGGGGCTGTGGAAAAAAAGGGCCAAGATCTGTAAGAGACAGATGTTGGAGACATTTATTTAAGCACTTAACTCAGTTTGGCGCTGAGGTCCTGCACATCCAGTGAAGCGAGGCAGACTCCTGCGGAGGAGAGCTCCACAGCTCAGCAGAAGGCAGAAATCCAAGTGCAGGCAGATAAGAAAAAAAAGTCAGTGTGAGACTAACGGGAGAAGGCAAGAAACCTCCTGGAGTCCCCAGAGCCCAGAAACAGCGGACTAAGAGCTGCTTGTGGTTAGAAGAAAGGGAGAATAAAAAACCCACGGGAGTGACCTAGTCCTCACCTTAACCTTGACCTTTCAAAGGCTTTGGGATGATGACTAAGATAAGAGTAACACATTGAATAATAACACTTAAAAGGAGGCACGGGCATTAAGTAACACATCAAAATCTCTGAGGTGAGCATGCATATCTGGAGCGTGTATGGACATGGCAAGTCCACATGGCTGGGCAGGTGGATGCATGTGTGTACACATCCAGCCCATATATCACCTCCCTGCCCCTCATACTGTTCTCCCCCTGGGATTTGCCCCCCGGTACTGAATACTGAACCAGCATAAACTGTGCGTACACAGGGACAACGGGGCCACCCGTTCTCCTTCCCCATCGTTACCCAGCCCTGTGCATGGTACAGAGTTAAAGATTTTTTAAACACATTTAATAAACCTGAAATGTCCAGCAACAGATGCCAAATTTGATCATCTCACTGGAGCAGGCAATAAAGAGGTTCGCATAAAGGCGGTGGGGAGGAAAGCAGCGAGAGCAGAGGAGTCGTTAGAGAAGAGGCTCGCATGAAGCAATCACAGGCAGCCGTCAGTAGGGCAGTAAAAGCTAATAAAACCTTGATGTAGAAACCAGACTAATCAAAGAATGGGTCTCACATCCGCATCTCCCGTCTCCCCGCCCTTCGCACAGCTGGTGGGAATAGCTTGATTGCTTTTGTAGATAAATAAATCCCATGGAAGCTATACCTGAGCATCTCTGTCAGCCCACTGAAGTGCAACAAGCCTTCAAAATCCCTAAATAAAGCCATGAACTTCCACGAGATCGCAAACTGCCAGCTCTCCCCAGGCTCGTGGTACAGAAAAGGCTCAGGGCTGCCTTTGAAGGTCTGAGTCAGCACGGGGGGAGGGACGGAGGGAGGGAGAGAGAGAGGGCCTTTTTCCAGAGTCTGTTTCTGGCCTGTTAGACAGCCTGCGTTAGCCTCATGCATGCACAGGAATAACAGGTAGGAGTTGCTGTAGTGGACCTAGAGTAGACATGAATTGAGATTTCTGCCTGCCATAACCACCCCTGCCCAGTTCTTCAGATAAAGGCATCCGTCCTCCCTCCTCATCACACAAATCCCCCCACATCTGCAGCCTTCCGTGAGGTTAACTGACATCTGGGAAAAAGTGGGACTGTTTTCTTAGAGGCCTCATTACAGAGGTTAGTCCTGGTCCTGACTAGGATTGAACCCGTTCTGAGAAAGCTAGCACTGTTCCACCACCAGCAAAGGCAGCACAGGCGGTTTTGAAGCACTTTAAACCCTGACCATTATTCTTGGCAATGAAACAGGTTTTTTTAGTAGCTCAGCATCCAGAGCTGGGGTTAACCCAGCTTCCACTTAATTCAAACACTGAACCCAGAAGGAAACAGAAGAGCAGCTTTGCTGGCTGGAAACACACCGTGGAGGCAGTTGGTTTTGTCTTGGCTGCTCAGACCGCAGTAAAGCGACGTATGGCCTGGCAGCACGGGTATTTGCCAGCCAGCGCTGCAGGCACGCATGGGTTGTAAACAGGCTGCACACACGCCAGCTAGTGCTCTCCTTGCTGGGGAAGAACTGAAGGCCAGACCTTTCACTGGGGTCCACGTCTGCCCTCACGCTGTCACTGGAGACTTTGCTGGCATCAGTACCCTTCTGCGGGCGTAAAAGCGGCCTCCTGCAAGGGCAGAAACAGGCTTCCGCAGGGATGGGTCAGACACCCAGGTGTTGCATCTTCCAAACACCAGGAAGCAGCTGAGATGCGTGTCCTGGGTGCCACCATCCCCAGGCAGCGGAGAAGGCAGCCTGCCTGCCTGAGAGGCAGGACAGCGGAAGGTGTGCTCGGCTGGCTGAGCTGGGCACTGCCCTCCACGCGCGTTTCTCGGCTATCTCAAAGGTTTGGTGACTCAGAAGTTTGTCTTCCTGGGTGGAGAAAAGGGAAGTTATTGCTTTATTTCTTGTTTGCATACCGCTACGTGTCTCCAGCAGCACAGATGCTCTTACAGCTTTTGATACCAAGGGAGCAGACATTAGGCTGGCCCAAAGCATCACATTTTTACTGAGCATCATGGGGTACCACTCCCCCCAGGCGCTGGTACCGAGCGGTTTTGTAACTGATGTTCATCTCTCCCATCAGAAAGTGCATGGAAGTAGAGCAACCACATATTTCCTCTAATTTGGCGTTGAACCGGAGGCACAGAACAAGCGTAATTTCCACACCAGGCTGGAGATGTAATAGGAAAGCCATCTAACAGGTGAAAAATGAAGTGGCCTCTGACACAGGCAGCTACTCCCTCCTGCCTGTCACAGCCTTCCCTGCTGCTCCCCGACGTTGCTGTGTAATATAAACTGTGCTCATTTTGCAAACTCACTGCAGGCCAAACGGCTGTTAATCGTACTCGACTGTGCTTCTGTAATCATCGCCATGCATTTGGCTCCTACGCAGGGTATCTCCCCGCTGCAGCTGCGATACTGCGTTGAAGTACATGTCAAAACACCCAGACCGCTTGTAATCCAGGGTGGACTTCAAAATCTGGTGCTGTGGGAGCACAAGCTTCACCATGGGCTGTCAGAGCTTGCTGGGTGTCTGGGCACCTCCCTGGGCTCTCACGCCTGACCGTGAGCAGCTCGGTTGTGCCTGCATGTACTGTGGCAGTGGGGTGGATGTGACCGAGACAGGAAGCGCTTGGAGGGGACCATCTTTGTGATTCACAGTGGTGCAGCTCCTGGTGGGCTGAGGGCCTGGTTGCTAGCAGGACCCTTGGAGTTTGGTCAGGAGGGCACACTCCAGCCCCTGTCGTGGCCCGGTCTTGCTGCCCGAGATCTCCCGCAGATGCGCCCTGCAGACAGAGATGTGGGCAGCTGCATGCGCTGGATGGGGGAGGCCCATGGCCAGCAAGCCCAGGTTGCCAAAGCTTGGGAGTAGATGCCTTGTTCAATAAGTTCATTGTGTGTTACGAGTTCCTAAAGAACAGTCGTTTCTTTGCGTTTGCTGTGCCTTCCCTTGGTGGCCCAGCGCCACAGGCATGACTTGATGGCTCTGCGATCCTGGGCGACCCTGCTTCTTTCCACAGCGGGCCAATTTCACATGTGCCTCTTATCCACCGGGGATGTCTTTCCACAGTCCTAAAATAATTTAAATGGGTTTCATTAGCAAACGAAGATTTGCTTTGAAAGAGATTTTTTTCTGTAACAGATGTTCCTCTTTGTGGTTATCCTATCTTAATACTGCAGTCTTGTTCTTGTCATATTTAACTGCAGCCCAAGTGAGTGGCCCCTGCTCTTCTTTTGTCTCCCAGTATGCCGTGCTTCCTCCCATGGATATCAACCTGCATTAAGTGAAAGCAGTCTTTTTTTTAATACCCAGTATCTTGTGTATTTGCTGTTTCAATATCATTAGCCCCTGGAAGGACCTCACTGTACGACCTACTGTACAAGCAAATGGCTAGGGGATTTGTTCACTTTCAAAACAAAATGCATCCCTAGACCTAGACCTGGATGACTGATGAGCAAAATAATGCTGTGACTATGGCTTGATTAGACCTTAGCATTTGAAATAAATGAGTCTGCTTTAGTTTTAATGCCTACTCCTCAGTAGCCATGGCATTGTGAAGCTTGATTAAAGGAATGTGGATTTCAAAATCATGTCCGTACACATGTTCACTCAAACTGAATTTGAAATGTTTAAATATGCCTGTCTGCTTTGCTTTCATGCTAATCAATCACAGAGGTGAACTGGCACATTACCCATTAGCCAGCCAATTAGGCAGCACAGCTCACAAATTCCGAAGAAAATATTGGGCAAGATAGCTGTCCATCACATTTGAAAAAATAGATTTGAGGAGTTAACGATTTGTTACCAGATACGTTGCGAGCAAAATATTGGCCTAAATTTATAGAATCAGTTATTCACTGCGAACCCTGCTCCCGGTATTTCTCATTCAAAACACCAGACAGTTAAACACATGCCATTATCCCCACTTTCTTAGATTCACGGATCTTAAGGCCAAGGGGGTAATTAAGATCGTCTAGGTTGACCTCTAGCTTAATACAGGCTAAAAACCCTCTTCTGATTATTTCTGCATGGAGACAGTTTCTGCTTGAGCAACAGTACATCTTTTAAAAAGACAGCTAATTATGATTGAAAACATCATGTGTTACAGAATCCGGTACATCCCTTTAAGCTGTTTAGATAATTACCCTTGTTGCTAACATTTTTGTCTTGTTTCTAATCTGAATTTGTCCTGCTTCAGCTTTCAGCCACAGGATCTTACTACGCCTCTACACCACCACATTACAGATCCATCTGCCATGAGAAATTCCTTTCATATTGGTGTTTGTAAGTCAGGATCAAGTCACCTTTCATCTTCTCCTGAATATGCCATAAACGTCAAGCTTTGTTGGCCTTTTACTACACAGCCAGATTGTCCCATCTCGAATTATTTTTGCAGCTTCTGACTGAACCTTTTCTGGTTTTTGCTTTTATAAGGCAGACACAAATTTTCCTCAGAATTGCCAAAACCCATAGCTGGCAATTCCCTGCCTGGGGACTGCATCCAGCCTCACATAGTTCTGAATTAGGCATTAACTCGACAGGAAGGGTGCGTTGAGCACAGAGCTGAAACTTGCCGCTTGCTGGAGCGCAGTGATGGTGGCTTGAGTGTCTCTGTTATATTCAAAGAAGCTCAAGTCCAGGTCAGCAATACAGAAAAACTTTGTCATTTAAAAGCCCAGTTTCATGAAGTTGAAGACCACTGAAATCCAAATCATCCTGGAGAAAGAATTTAAAATGCAAGACGTCGCAGTACTGTGTGCAGGGTTTTTTTCCCTGCATCTTGGAAAGGGTATAGGAGAAGCAGCAAAGTTCAGATCAGGACAAGAAGAGTGATCATGGATACGCTGAAGATCATTTAATTCTGGGAGTGATTCAATAGGTTAGATTTTGTCAGCTTGGAAAGGAGTTGATTGAGGAGGGAACACAGCAGAATACAGCTGAAAATTATGTGGAAAAGGTGAATGGGGATGAGTGCGTGCAGTGATGAGGAGGCATCAAATGAAAAGGAAGGGTGAACAAAAAGAGGCGCTTCTTTATCCGCCCGCTAATCAAACTCGGATGTTTCCTGTCATGTGGGCCGTGCGGCTGCTGAAAGTCCATACAGATTCCAAAAATGACTGGGCAAAGGAAGGGAAGAAAGATCCAGCGAGCACTGTGGGATACAAAGGTCCCCACCACCGGCTCAGACTGCTCTGGGGGACACACAAGGGCTGGGTGGTGGGCAAAGGGGAGGTTTGGGGAGATGCTGGCAGTGTTTGTGCTGCTGGGTTGTTTGTACTCCAGGCAGGCTGGCTGTTGCTGGGGGGTCATTGGACGGGCCTTTGTTTGCACCCCATCCAGCTGTTCTCACCATCTTAAAACGGGAAGTGTAATTGAGAATTTTACACAATTGTTTATTACATGTCCCAAAGCCATACAGCTGCCCAAGTAAGAGAAAAAATGTTTCTCTGGTAAAAAGAACCAGGCTGGCTTGAAACAGGCAAATGTAGCTGAATACAAATGTACACACACAGAGGGGAAAAAGAGATAGAAATGAATATAAATTAGAAGGGTGGAAAACCAGAAAATGTCTCAGTGAAGTGACAGGACACAAGGAAAAACCTAAGGCAAGAGAGTGACTGGCAGTAAAACAAAGTTTTTAATACCTCTCTTAATAGAAAAAATCCTGACAATGATAGTAGTCTGTAACAACATGTTTTTAATGTAGAAATGGCAAATAGTTTCAATATATCTTGTTGTTCCAAGCATCTTTTTGAAAAGTCTGCATGAAGAATTCACTGAGGGCGAAGATGAAATCTGTTCCCTTCCAACAGCAACTTGGCAATACGCAATGCAAGAGCTAATAAGCTGGCTGTTTTTAACCAGTAGGTCTGGCTGCAGCAAGAGCTTTGAAGAGCTGGGTGAGGAGATGTGTGGGCTATTAAAGTTAGTAAATCATGAGAACGCTAGAAAGACTTGCTTGCTTGGAGAAACAGAAGATACAGATATTGGTAGGTAATTATAGGCATAACAGCCTGACATAGACAGTGATCCTGAGCAAAATAATGTGATTTCAACAAGACAAAAAAAAACCCCAAAAAACAAAAAAGAGAAGAGCTGGGTGAGGAGATGTGTGGGCTATTAAAGTTAGTAAATCATGAGAACGCTAGAAAGACTTGCTTGCTTGGAGAAACAGAAGATACAGATATTGGTAGGTAATTATAGGCATAACAGCCTGACATAGACAGTGATCCTGAGCAAAATAATGTGATTTCAACAAGACAAAAAAAACCCCCAAAAAACAAAAAAGAGAACTGTACTTAACAGTAATCAGTTTAGTCTTAGGGGAAACAAGTTGTCCAATACCAGCATGGTACCACGTGGTTTGGTGGCAGAGCTGTTGGGAATAATGTAATCATATTTCTCTAAGGTGTTTGTTATGGTAACGGAACTATTTTATTGAAAATTATTCAAAATAACATGTGTGTTAAATGTGATTAAAAATATATTAGCAGACCGGGCCCAAAACCTACCGTTAAGTATAGGACCAGTAGGCAACCGCTGTCTTTCTTGATTTGTACTGTTTAACACTTTGCTGTATGAATGACCTGAACCCAAATATTGCCGGTGACTACGGAACGAGGATAATGAAGAAGACACGTCACTGAGCTGAATTACTTCTTAAAATGTCAGCCTCCAAATAGCGTGTGCTTCAGTACAGCTGAAAGTGAAGTGATGCTTGCGGGGAGAAGATGAGTAGGCTGCACATACAGAGAGAGGGACTCGGCAACCCCCGAAAGCCCTTGACCAAAGCCTACACAGGGATGCCAGGAACAGAAATCTGATGCGAGAGGGCTCCTCACCCAATGGGCTTAACAAGATCCAACAGTGTGGGGCTGAATCTACAAAGCTCCGTTTTGAGATAAGTTTCACTCTTCTTAACACCTAGAGTTCCTAGCCATCCAACTGCTTCCCAAGGTTCCCAGCAGACTCTGTGTCACAGCAAGTCTTTTGTTCAAGAGAGCACATAAAGGTCTTTTATACAAGAGGTCAAACCAGAACAGGAATTTTCACCTTTTTCAGTAAATGGACTTCTAAAAATTTCCATATGCCTACTACTCTTTTTGTGTTCTTTTACAGACCTTCCAGAAGTAGCCCATGGACACCTCAGGAGGCCAAATTGTCCTGCTAATCCCTTCTGCGTACCAAACCAAAACATTTGCAACTAAGTCTCTGAAACAGGCACAGTGTCACTGTGACAGTTTTATACCCTGTTTTTATACAGATGATTCCTCCACCTCCTTGATATTTCCTTGTGTCACCCACTTAACTGTATTATTGCATGGGATGATCAGCCACATGTCCAGGCTGATTGCTCCTATCCTTTTCAGTATCCTGCGGTCCGGCTTTTCACGGTCATCATGTTCTTTGTTCCTACACAAGGGATCTGGCTCCTACATTACAAACTGCCCAGACTGGTATGTATAAAAGAGTTGTGTCTCCCACTGCTTCATACTCCCTTATTTTTAGGCTCAGCTAAAAAACATTGTCATTGATGATTTTAATAATTTATTTCAGATAAGACTACTAAACGTGGCAAGCTTGCAGAGTGCTAGTAAGCAGAGATCTTTATTGTCCAGTCTAATTCTTGACCATCTAGGAAGACTCTGTGACTTCGATAGGAGCTGGATTAAGATTTGACCAAGCAAATTATGTTAGAATTGGGATTACAATTTTGTAACTGGTTTACTTTTCCTGCTGGGACTGCTAGACGACATTTCTCTCTCGGTTATTTCTGTAACAGCAATAAGGGACAAAGCCAGGATTCAATTAAGTCAGAGAATGAAAGGCAGAAGAAATGATCTTCAGTGGTGCAGGATTGTTTCTTTCTGCAGAAGCACACAGAGCGCCTGTTTGTTGTGTGTGCGTTTGCCAAGCTGAGAAGTTATAGACAATATTGATTTGGGCTCCCAGCTCTTTGGAAGCAGGCGCTGGGTGGAGGCCAAGAAGGCTGAAGTCTAAATGCAAAGCCGGCCGGCCTCAATAGGCCGTTCTTTGAGAGAGGGCTCCCTTCTTTTCGGGGCTTGCACCTGGGCGTGCTGTGTGCGTGCACGTCGGGAGCTAACAAGAGGCAGCTTTGTCTGGGGACAACAGCAGGAAAACCAGGGGAAGGACACTCCATGCTAGTCCATCGTCTCGAGCTGTCTTGGGGGGATGGCAGGCAGTCCGTGTGAGCTCTTCCTTTGCCTAAATTTCAGCACTGTGAAATGGGGATAACGTGACGCATGACATGTTGAGGGCGGTTGGAGGGCTCCAGATGAGAGATGAAAAGTAAACAAGTACTAAGTTTCATTATGAAATTTCATAAACCCTTTTCCTGAATTTTGATGGATATTAGCTTTTCATATCGCTTCACGACTGTGCAAACCAGGAACCGAGACCTTCTTTCTCCAACCATGAGACAACTTAATCCAAATTGATTTGATTTTTATTTTTTCAGGTAAGCCCTAGAGGATTCCACAATAATTGCTCAGCACTGGCTTCACACAGGTAAGAAGATACACAACTCTGCCAGCCTTTCTGAGCAGAGTGTTTGGACTAGGTGTGGAAGGTGAAGTCTCTCCATAATTTCACAGTTTTCTGCCATTTGAAATGATTCTGCCATGTTTTCTTCCTGCTGGGTGGAGTTTGACGACAGGTCTGGTATTTCTCTATCACAAAACTGGATGAAAAATGCAAATCTGAATTCTCCTTTCCTCTTCTATAAGCAACACAATTTATGTAAAAACATACATAAAGCTTATGATTCTGTCGGGGTTTTATGGCCTGTAAATGTGGAAAATGTGTGCCAAAAAGGGCAAAACCACCCCCAGAAATCTATACGATCTGAATGGCCCTGCACAGCCATCCTGCAAGAAAAATGTGATGGTTGAGAAAGTCTTTGCTCCCCGAAGTACTCTGGGTTCTTGGTTAACCTCAAACATGCATCAAAGCTCTGCATGGACGGCAGGATTTTGCTCGCATCGGCATTGGCTGACCTCTCCATTTCTGCTGAATATCTCCTGGTTGCTCTCTCTGTAAAATAATCCTCCTTAAATTATTTAGTTACATATTCCGCCTTCCCCTCGGCTGCTGTTCTAATTCTGGTGAGCTAAATGACCTCAATTAGAAATTCTTGCTTAAACATACAACATCACTGAGAGGTTTGCAGTTTGTCTTGTCCCTTCTTGCTTTTTTTCAAGACCCGTTTTTATGGGTTTGCTTGTCTGCAGCCCATTAGCTACTGTCATTACTTTCCCTTAAAACAAAACTTAGTAGAAGATAATTATTCAGCTTGCAAAAAGGAACTAAAAATGCCGTAATTAAGGGTACAGTTTTCCTTTTTATATCCTTGGGGGGATATTATGTTCTCTAATTACATAATCATACAAACCGAGGCCCCATACACACATTTGTGCATGTTTTATATCAACGTAATTTTTTTGGTTTCATTAGAAATACATCCAATTTATGGCAGGAAAAGTGAGATTGGCATTATGGTTATTCATATGTAACTCAGAGCCTTATGTCGTTGCTCAGGTTACTATACTCATTAAGATGTACAGCAACGTATGTCTCTCAAACTTTCTGTTTTAGCACCATTTCCTGATTTGTTTTCCACATTATTCTTATGTCAAAGTCAATATAATGTGGCTGTGTATGTTGTTTTCTGACAGAGACAAGACTTCAGCTTTACCAATTCTTGCAAAGAAAATTGAATTTCCACCCAGCATCTACTTACCTAGAATTTTTGTTTGTTTGTTTGTTTCTTAGCAATAATCTGACACTTACTTGGAAATTCAGTTCAGTGCCCCCCCCGGTCTAAAGCAAAAAAAACCCCAAAAAAACCCGCCCCCCCCAAAAAAAAAAACAAAACAAAAAACCCAAGTTTAGCATGCTTTTATCTTTTAATTCATCCATAGTAAACTTCTGGTGCTTCCTCTTTCATCCTGTATTACCCCTGAGAAAATCAAGACTGATAGAACTAAACTCTGACCTTAACATGAGCCAAGGCTTTGTCTGTCAGGACAGGATTTTCAAGGTTACTCCTAGCTGTCACATCCATGTTTAAGTTTATTGAGAATCCGGTTCAATTTTTACCTCATCTTTATGAAAACAGGTTATTTTGTGGAGAAAACCCACATCTGTCTGACGTGATTTGCCTTTCAAAAAACTCTCCTGACTCATGATTAATAAATAATTCTCTTAGAATGCACAGTTTATGGTCCAACTGTTTGATCTCTAATCTCCAATATTAAGTGTGGATTAACTCATACTTGCCTGGCATTTTGTATCCGTATCCTACACGAGAGGCTCTTTTGCATTCTTTCATTAATCTCAGTAATCTCCGCGTCGCGCTCATTAGTACCCACACATGTCCTCGCAGGTTTATTGTTAATGTATTTTCTTAACAAATTAAGAGGCAAGGAAAACATTTAGTTCCTCTGTCACTTTTTTCCCCCAAGAGCTCTATTTATTGACCCATTATTTTTCTGTAGTTTTCATTCCTCCACCATATTGATGGCACTTCCATTTTTAAAATATTTATATGCTTTCTTCTTGGTTGCTTTTCTCCTTTTTTGCTTTTTGTGTCCTAGTGTTACTTATGTTTCTTCCCATAAGCTCCTAAGATTACTGTACTGTTTTAGTTTTATTTTTTTCTGTACCCGCAGTTACACCATCGTCTCTTTACTGGAATGCTGTAAGTATGGCCAAATTCCACCCTGACAGTATTTGTTGGATTTGGCAGATGAAAACCAAACAAGCCATATCCGGCATTGGTTTAATAAGCAGATAGATTGCAAAATTAATCTTACATTTGCTCCAAATGTTTACTGACGTCAAAATACACCTTTCTTCTTCCTCCTGCCTCTTCCCCCTCCTTTCCTCGTACATCGCCACGTGCGGCGCCCCAGATGGTGTCACTGGCAGCGTGGGTAACACCTGGTTCCACCCACCCTCTTGCTGCTAACACCAAATACACCTCCAGCACACGTGTTGGAGGCTGCTGGATGAGCATGGAGGACTGCTGCCCTCCCCTCGAGCCACCGGACAGGAGGAGGAAAGAGAGAGGATCAGGCACGGGGCTGGGTGGCTCTGCAAAAGACAAGCAACACATTTTCTGCTTCTGGAAGATGTTTATGCCACAGCTTTTTTTTTTTTTTTTTTCTGTATTGTCTGGCATCTCAGTGAAAATCTTACAAATGTATAATTTAATGGGAAAAGGGGGTTGGTTAAGAAAAGTGGTTGTGGTAAAATACAGTAAAATGAAAAGAAGCATTTGATGAAAAAGGAGAAGGGTTCCATTTCAAACTCAGTCAAATGAACATGGCTTTGCTTTATTTTGTAAAACAATGTCTCTGTTTTTCCATCATCTCTACCAAGTATGCAGGAAGGGTGCTGATGGGAGAAGAGATTTATCATGGAAAAGTATAGTCTGTGGCCAAAGCACGGGTAGGCTTTCTCACAGACAACAGCCCTAGGAAGACATCTGAGATGATACGAACCCAGCTGCCTGCAGCCTGTTGAATAAAACTATCCGAGGGGTACCTGGTGGGTTTTTTAATGTGCGTAAATTTATTGTGCAGGTAAGTGTAGAGAGATCAGACCTGGCACTGGGCACGCAGGTATCCAGTACCTTGCTGTCCCCACTGCTGGTTACTATGGCTCACGAGTCTGCAATCTCCTCACTGGCAACGGCATTGTCAATCAGTTTTGACCGCCTGTGTGAAAGCAGGAGAGACAAACTAGATCAGGCTGGTTACACCTACTGCCAGTTTTGGTGTATTTATCATTTTATCACTTTGATTAGCGACAGCACTTCGAGACTCTCGCTGTGGACTGAAGACCCGCTGTGCTATGTGCTGTGCAAGGACAAAACAAAACTACCATCCTTGCCCTGAATACTTTACTTTTTCAAGATAAAAACCCATCCAGAGAGCAGAATGAGATAAAGGAACAAAAGTCGTCAGAGCAACAGTGAAGCTTCAGGGTTATGGGCGAGGGATGTGAGTCTCTGCAGCAGTAGCCTTACGATGGATGACACCAGGACTGCTTTAGTCAAGCCAAACCCAGAGAAATGGATGTTACACCAACTGAGATGGGAGATGATGAGGAACGGGGTAAGATTCTCTCTGGGTGATTGCATCGTATTCCCTAAAATATATGATGCAGAAAGGAAAGAGGGTGGAACCAAGGGCAGAGCCCCAGGAGCTGAAGGAAGGATTCAGAAGGCATCCTGGTTGAAGGGATGGGAAAGAAAAACACAGAGGGGACAAAAGGAGTGTGGTTGCCTGCACTGAAAGTGATGGACAGGCCAAGATAAAGGAATCATAGAATCACAGAATCGTAGAATGATTTGGGTTGGAAGGGACCTTAAAAACCATCTAGTTCCAACCCCCCTGCCATGGGCAGGGACACCTTCCACTAGACCAGGTTGCTCAAAGCCTCGTCCAGCCTGGCCTTGAACACTTCCAGGGATGGGGCAGCCACAGCTTCTCTGGGCAACCTGTTCCAGTGCCTCACCACCCTCTCCGAGAAGGAGGAGGAGGGCGGTGTCCTGCAGTCTGATTTAGAACAGATCGTTAAGGACTTGCCTGTAAATCCCTTGCTGACTCCTGTCCCTAGTGATACCTGAACATGGAAAAGTGCGAAGCAGAAAATGCTATTCACAGCCAGGTAGAATAAAAAGACATCTGCAGGGAAGGCAGCAGCCCTGACTGAGGGCTGTAACTGTGTAGGAAAGAGGAAAAAGAGGGATGAGAAACAGGTTATTCGCAGCTGCCCAGTGCAGGAAGGAAGGTGCCGTGAGGAGCTCTCCCAGAAGCCAAGGGCAGCGGCAGTAATTGAAAGAGGAAGTGGTAGGAGTCCAGGCATGATGCCGAGGTCACCAGAAGCTCGTGGAAGAAGAAATATGAGGAAAACGGTTGAGACGCCAATAATGTCATTGGCAAGGGAGCTGCTGGAATCCACCGAGAGATCAAAGACTTCAGGTTGAGGAGGGAGAGGAAGCAGCAAAACAAAAGAGTGGGATCATGACTACGCACACTGGCATGTGCGTCGGGGCCAGAAGCCGTGGGGCTGGTGGCCAGCCAAAAGCTTGGTTCAGCTGTGACTTTCTCTTTCTCTGCTCCTTGCTTACCTCTGCCCCGACACACACACCTAAAACAGGCCATTTTCTAGCCATTGTACCTTTTCCGCTGATGGCTCATGACACAGGCCTGGTGGCGTTTATACCCAGTTCTGTTTCTTTCCTCTGTTTCTTCACATTTGGATTTAGTGACAGGACAAGGGGTAACGGGTTTCAATTGAAAGTGGGGAAGTTTAGATTAGATATCAGGAAGAAGTTCTTCCTGGAGAGGGTGGTGAAGCACTGGAACAGGTTGCCCAGAGAAGTTGTGGCTGCCCCATCCCTGGAAGTGTTCAAGGCCAGGCTGGATGAGGCTGTGAGCAACCTGGTCTAGTGGAAGGTGTCCCTGCCCATGGCAGGGGGGTTGGAACTGGATGGTCTTTAAGGTCCCTTCCAACCTAAACCGTTCTGTGATTCTATGATTTACGCCACTGCTTTGTGGTGTGCGAGATGGGGAGAGCCTCTGCATAATATATGGCGGGCGATGTTTATTAAAAAAAAAGAGGGAGAAGACAGAGAAGTGAATGATTTGGTACGGCAACTCAATAAGCCAAAACATATTTTACAAAAAAAGCATCGGCAGTCGTGTAGTATAACATCACACACCAAGCGAAATTCATGGCTATGCATAAGTTAGTGCAGTACCTTGACAGATAAAAAGATTAATGAAATCTTCCCTCCCTGCTCACAGAAAAAATGGTTCTCACAGACTCCCTTAAATCTCTTGTTGTTGCCAAACTCCCATTTTCCTTCTCCATGAACTCATAAGCCGGGGATGAAAAGGCATAGGGAAATTTTGCCAACTTCCAGCTTCATATTTTCTGGCATCAACATTTAATTATCTCTGCAGGCGCGTGGCAGGCAGGTCTGTTGCCGTACACTTTTTATATACGGAGGATGAAATTTCCTGCGGTGATTGGAAGGTGGTACCTGAGGTGGGGTGAGGAGGTTCATTGGCTCTTAAAATTATTTTCTGTGTATCAGCAGAAATGTGTAGGGCACATTACACACGAAATAAGAAAATTTAACCCACAGTGGGAGCTAAATATCTCAAGCCCCAGCTCTGCACCTATTTACATATGTGCTTAGCATAACCTGCCGGTGCTGTCGGAAGGGACTGGGAAACCACTGGACTTCATCCAGTAAACCCCACGTGGACGTTCAGAGCCAGCCGAGATGCCCTCAGATAACGTGCTGGGGCTGCAGCAGGTGGCCTGGAGGGGCTGGGGATCCCCAGGCACTGCTCCCGTGCCTGCAGCTTGCCTGTGTGCTGGGAGCTGGAGGGCACCTCAGGCAGCACCAGGAAGGACCTGGTTCCCCGGTGGCTTTTGGAGTCTCATTGGTGGTGTTGAGCTCCCGGTGAGGTCAGAGGTTTTTGATGCCCAAGTCAGCTAGATATGCCCAGGCCAGGTGGTGGTTGGGGCAGGCTTTCCTCTGGCACTGCTTTCCCTTCCAGCCTGCTTTGTTAACACAGGGAACAATGATGGAGGGGGCAGAAAAGTGAACTTGACACTCATTGCTTTCCCTCAGACGGGACCCAGCTGCAGCCCGGACAGCTGTTTTGTCTGCTTTCTTGCTGCTTATATTTTCCTAAGCTGCTCATTAGTTTAGGTGCCCTGAGTTGTTTAAACCCTCCTTCACAGCTGCCCTTTTAGCAGCTCCATGGATTGGCAATTGGTTTTCCTTTACTTTTTTCTCTATGCAAGAATAAAAACTGGAGTATTGAAGTGTTTGTTTTCCTAAGACGGATGCACGCTGGTAGAACGAGTAGCTGTACACCTTATCCAGTCCTCCTTGAGCACTTTCTGCCCCTTGTCCCAGGCCCAGCCCATGGTCTGCGCTCTGTCATGTCTTTCTTTGCGCAGGTGAAAAGGTGCCTCTTGTCAGGTCTCGTGCATCTACCTGGAAGATTGGGCTGATGCATGAGTCTGTGGCTATCACGAAGCAGCATCTGTAGTTATTATGAATGTCAGGCAGAGACAAATAAGTGTGCTTTGGCAAGCAAAACCCAAAAAGGGATTTTTTTTGCGGGGGTGGGGTTGATTTAAAAGAATCATCTGCTTTATTTGAATGCCCTTCCACTAGTAGTCTTTTTCTTCCTTTTCCCCCTTTGGAGGAAAAAAAAAGTGAAAGAAAAGATGTGAAAATATAAAATGATGTGTTTTTCCCTCATGGAACAAACCAGAGCTGAGCATTTTTAACCAATTCCCCTAACTCACACAACTCTTTACAATAAGCAAGGAGTGTAAAAACACTTAACAGGGTCTTGCCTAGACAAATACAAAGCAGTGAGCCCAAACTTTCCAGATGGGTGGGTTATGCTGTTATTCGGGTGTCAGGGTGGGCTGGATGCCAGAACCATTTCTCTTCCACGTGAGTGGATCTCCTGCCACGCACCATACGGTCTGTGGCTGTAAATCCCAACCCCTCTTTGATGCCTGACATCGCGCAAGCACGGGTCGTTTGCAGGGCGTGCTGCCTGGGGACGGTGCGTGGTCCCAGCCCTGGCAGGCTGTAAGAGCACATCAGGTGAACCTCTGTCAAGAGGGCTGTGGGTTTAGAGTAGGATGAGGCTTGATGGCTCACAGGGCCCCTTTAGCTGTATGGCTGTGTGTGCTACCCATGATGCTCTTGCCATTCCTGCGGAGGACCCAGGAGGTGGCCATCTCCAGGACAACTAATGCTGCCTGGTCCCCACCACCCTCTTTCTGGGAAGTGCTTTTGGAGCGGGCAGGCAGCAGTGCACTGTCTGCTGTAGCTGCCCTGGCAGCTGCTGGGACACCTCCACCTTGGTCATTCCCAAGAGAAAAGGTACCAGGAGCAGTCTTGGATCAGGTATATCGTCCTGGTGGCCTGTATTTTTGTCTGTATGATCTGTGAGTTTGGTACTCCAGATGCAGATGCCTCAGGACCTCTCCAGGCAACACACTAAGGTGCAAGTAAAAGCAATGCAGAATAGGAGTGGAAAACATCCATAACATTCAGAGGAAGGTGGACTTTGGTGATGGACATTGGGGTTTTCTTGCCATTACCCTGAGGAGGTAGCTGAGGTAGGTGAGGTAGTGAGGAAGCTGCCCAGAGGCAAGAGGAGACTGGACAGGTGGCACCAAGATGGAGTGAGCAGCAGCATCCCAGTGTGCTTTGGAAAAGCAGCAAGGAAAAGTATTGGGGAGGAATGGGGAAGAGGTACAGGGAAAGGCAGAGCCAATAGGAACCACAAGGAGCTTTGGGATGTGATACAGGAAAGAAAGAAAGGTGGTGCGTGAGGTCCAGGCCTGGAGTGGACAAGGAAAGTTTAAAAAGCCAGGAAAGGGGGTTATCCATTGCACTGACTTATATGTGTGATGGCTCGGAGAAGGATTATGGTTACTCTGTGGGGAGGAGGGTGAGGTGTCAGTAATAATCCAGCAAGTGTGTGGCCCAGTATGAAATGCAAGCTCTTCCCCTGACTTTTAGTCTCTCTGAGAAACATCTGGCTAGGATTAGTGTGTCCATGGCCAGAGCAGCTCCGTTAGCTGCCCCTTCAGGGTGGGCGAGCGAGTGGGAAGGGATGTGACTGAAACGAGTAACTTGAAGGGGAGGTCCTCCCTCAGGACCTCCAAGTAGCAATTTGGAGGACCTCCCTGCTCTGCATGGACCACAGGGGCAGGCCAGGGAGACTTGCCTCCCACCTCCAGCATCACAGCATCCTCCGCCAGCAACACGGTCCCAGGCCGTGGGGAGGGAAAGCAGGCAGGGTGCCCCACACCGCCCTACCCCATCCCACCTGCTCAGTCATCCTGAACGGCTGAAAGTCCCTCAACATCCTATCCACCCACATGGTTTGCAGAGAAAGGGCAACACCAGTATCACCAGCAGGTCTGTTGATGCCAGCTTGGTCAGAGCCAGCACTCAAATTTGCAGGGGGCTCGCTGAGTGTGTTCTGTGGTAGCCAGTAAATGGCTTCCATATGCTATTCCTGTTTGCATTGTTCTGACAGGTGATACCTTTTTTCCATTGAAATGGTATCCCCTCGTTGGCAGTCTGCAGGTCAGCGAGGGGGAGACGTGGTCTGTTCCAGTTAATTCTGTAATTGCCATCTAACTGCTGACAGAAAGCATTTGGGAAGCTTCTAAGCAGCCTAATGACTTTACATTGTGTACACCTAGAGGAGCACTCAGCCTTTCCAGCTCTGCTGGTGCATTAACACATCATGTAACGACACTATTCAGCCAAGATTAGAGGAAAGTTGTCGGAGCAGGCAGTGGGGAATTGGTCAGAGTCACAACTGTGCCTGCCTGGCACTTGGATCGCCAGGGTCACGGAAACAGGCAGCGTGGAGCATGAAATGAGTTGCTGATAATTTATTAAACAAAACAAATTGATATTAAGCTGCCTAACAGAGAGAGTGCCATTCCTCTCCAAAGGCCAGCTATTGCAACACCACCCTCATACTCCTATAACACACTTTTTGCCCCAGGATCTTGAAGCATGTCCTGGGCTGAGCTTTCTCAGTTTGGGGATGGGAGTCAGGAGCTCAAGGATGGCAAGGTTCAATTGTCCTGTGTCCACAACGTGAGAGCAAAGCTGGGCCTTCAACAGGAGTTTTGAGTGCTGGTTCAATGCTGTCACTCAGAGGCCGCGCTGTTCACTTGCCAAACCGGCAACAAAGCATCTAGTTTAAAGCACCCGCTATTCAGTGCTGTCCTTTCATTTTGGACAAGAGTTAGCATTTCTATACAGCATTCCTCAAAAATAGCTTAATAAATTGCAGTGGAATTAGATGGCAATTTCAATTCCACAACAGAAGCTCCCCCATGTCTCCTTATTAATGGTTTTCAAATGTTGAAGTTAAGTCAACAAAATTGCAATTGTTTTTCCCCTAATCTTCCAGCCAAGGGAGGGAGGATTCACACAGACACTGCTCAGAGTACTTGAGAAAATGTTTGATTGTGGCTTTAAGTAAAGGACTGCAAATTCCCAGCAGAGTCCCCCCCCACCACCACCACCACTACCCCGGGTTATTTCACAGTCCTGTGCGTAGGGAACTCGGCCACGGCAGAGAAGGACAGCCTTCTGCAAACTCTTGCAAGTGCTGGGCAGCTTGTGCTCCTGCGAGTAGCTCCCAGTAGATCCAGGGGACTGCTTTTGTAAGCACCGCTAACATTTCACGTGGGTTTCAGAGTTTTCCCTGGAAGGTCTGGCAGGAAAAGCTCATCAGAGAGTGGAGTGCTTTCTCAGTGCTCCAAACAGAAGAAAATTTCTTTCTTTTGTTCTTCCATTCCTCCATTTCCTTCCTTCCCTCCTGCCTTCCCATCCTCCCTGCCTTGCTTTCTCTTCCTTCCCCTCTTTCTCCCTCTTCCTCAACACAGATAATTGAAAAACTGTCATTCTGGAATTCCTTTGTCCCTGCAGACGGCACTGAATAGTGATTCCAAAATAGCCCAGCCTTTTCTTTTAATCCATAATTCATCATCCTAAATTGTTGCTCATTCACTGCAACCCTGAACAAAATGTCACAGACGTAGCATAAAGAAAAGAAATCGAGCCAATGAAAAAGGGACAAAAGGAAAAGCAGCAAACCCCAAGGGTATCTGCAATGAGAAATAATTTAATCCAAAAGGCTCCTCAGCTCTCATACAGGACACATGAGTTGTGCCATGGGTGTCACCATGTATTAAGGGAATGCAGGACCGGTCTTATTCCGAAACGTGCAGTAGAGCGAATTATTGGGTGGAATAAAATGGAGACAGGACTGAGAAAGACATGAGAAAATAACTTTCTCTGTCACCTGCGCCTTCACGAGCAGGACTGCGGTGAGCAGCCAGGCCTGGCTCTGCCATGGCTTTCTCCATCCCATGGCAGACTCACCCGGCTGTGGTTTGCTCCAGCTGACACCAAGAGCTGGCACTGACTGAGCCCCATGACTCCGTCCCAATCCCCACGGAATATTGTAGCAGCCATGAAAATGCTGGGGGAGTGAGACAGCAAAGTGGGACAGGATCCAATGGGGGTGGTGGTACTGTGTCTTCAGGCCTCTGAGACCTGTGCCCAGAGCAAAACTCATCAAGCCTCCCCAACACGCGCGGCACCTCGCAGTGCTACATGCACCACCCTGGATGCCCCATTGATACAGGGGTTCTGGAAAACACATTCTTCTGGAAGGAATATGGAGAGAGGGTTCTGTGGCTTGCAATCTGTAACCTGCCTTCAGCTCCAAGCACATCCAGTTCTGGTTCTGGTCACCTGGAATCGGCTCCTTCCGTACCTTGTGAAGTGCCACCAGCTGGGAGCAGACAGTTTGAACAGGGTTGCAAGAGGAGACAAGTGGAAAGCCAGCCGGGCAAGAGAGCTGGCTTATTCGAAAGCTGGAATAATTGAATTAATATATACAAGCCTTCCTTCTCCCATTGAGATCAGTGGGGAATGTTTGACCTTCAGGGGAATGGGATCAGGCCCTCTTTTGGGAAGAGCAGATCAAAACAGGGGACAAAATGCTTGTACATGTGATCACGCTGTGATTTGAATCTTCTCTGCTTTCCTAAGATGCCCATGCAAGGATGTTGAGAAATCAGATTAAGAGAGAAGATTTTAAGGTCCCCCTGACAAGAGAAAAGGAATGGAGAAAGCCATGGGGTTAGTAAATGCAGTTATTATCCATTCATCCCACTTATCCCCTTAGGCTTGTGGCATTCACATTAGAGCTGTCCTTTATACACACTGGTGTAAGTTTAGTCTTGATGCTCCAAATAATGCCAGAAAGAAAAAAAAATTACGATAAACATATTTAAAGCCTTTTCAAAGCTTGCTCTGCTGTGCGAAAGAGGGGTTAAGTCCTTGATCCAGCAAGGTGTTTAAACATAAGCCCTTATTTTAAGCATGTGAGTGGTCCCATTGATTTATACTTAGGAATTCTGCTGAAGAGGGGTCTTTGGCCTCTGGCTCCTCACCACAGTTACACATATGCTTTGCTTTTGGCGTGCGAAGTCCTGTGACTTTCCTGAGGAAACTCATGTGCTTGGCCAGCTCAGGGCTGAGGGAGAGCTTCCAGGAGGTGAATGGCGTTGCGGCATGGCCAGGGTTAGAGGGAAAAATGTCCCAGATCCATGTCTCTGGCTCAGTCGCCACCTCATTCTTGAGTGTTCAACTCTGTTCAATAGCTGGTAGCTTTGGGATAAGCCATAATGGTAAGAGGGTTTCTCAGGAAAACAACTTTCACTCAGCGTTTTGGCACTTACAGTTCTGGCCTTTGCCAGACATGGAAAAGAAAAGATGTAGCCAAAAAGTTTAGTCTTGAAGAATAAAATACTATGAAAGTTTGGTTTTAATCAGGGAGAGGAGTTTCGGGAAGCAGAGAGGAAACAGCAATTTGGGTTTAATTCTGCTCCTTCTGGCAAAATACCGCTCCCCCTCATGAGCTCATTAGTGTGGCTTTTTTCCAAGCTGATAACAGAAGTGCCTGGCTTCTACGCCTTCGTCACATGCTCAAATAAGTCCATCGCCAGTTCTGGGGCTAAAAGGGATTTCTCCCTGTGGTCAGCTGCACTGACTTGGTTTCACTCTCCTCTGCCAGGAGAGGCATGATCTGCTCCCCCAGACCACTTGGGATGGACTGCCAGCCCTCCTTCCCGGGGCCTTCAGTGGGAATAGCTTTCCGTCTTTCACCACAAGACTTACAGTGAGACATTAGGAAGTATTGTAGGGTGGGGTGGAGCATCCTTCTGCCCTAGGTCCCACTCCACGTTGCCTGCAATGTCGGAGCCTGGGCTCAGCAGCCCCAGGTTGGTCCCTTCCCTCCCTGTGTCTCTAAAACCCGGCTAACATGTGTGTGGTGGGGAGGAAGAGGTGTGTTGGCAAGCATTATTCCAGTAAGGGGATAAGGTGGATGCACACACAGCGTATGGGTTGTCAGTTCATTTTGACAGCTGGAATATCTTCTGACTCACTGTCGATGCACAACCTCAGCTCTTCCTTCAAAGCAGAATGAAGCCTCTGTGCAGGGGACACTGCTAAAGCTTTGGTGGAAGCTGGGCAGCACAGGCAGCTTGAGCAAACCACACGGAGAAATAGGAATGCTGGGGAAAGGATGATGGAGTTGTCTAGGATTCTAGCTCCTTGGGCCTGGCCCAAGACTTTACACTTTGTTTATACAAGAGTAATCCCAAGCACTTCACGTGATAGATCCCCGGTGATACATTTCAGGGGAGCTACACTGATTTACACCGCTCAAGGCCTTGGCCTATATTTTCCACAGGATTTTCCAAAATTTGCTAATGAAAAATACCAGAGCAGTCTAATCAGCAGAGGGTTAGGTTACTGCGGTCTGCGGGCTGGGGATTGCAGGCAGCACCTCTCCCCAGCCTTCCCCGGGGAAGCCTGGGGTGCAGTCTCTTCCAGCCCGCTGCGGGGCGTGGAATGAGGTTGGTAGGTATTGGGATACCAGGAATTTATCTGCTGGCTCTCTGGAAGACTGTCTGTAATGCACTCAGCTCCCACTTTCAAAAGCTGTGAGGCACCCCTCGCTGGGCGTAAAATTTAAAAGTCTCCACACTGATTAACTCCTTCGGCCTCAAACAGCACCCCAGCGATAGTTGCCTCCCTTGCCTAAGTTCAGCTCTGGGAGCGGCACAAATGAGCTGACAACCTGCAAAACTCCATTCCCAAGTAAGATGAAGTAGCAGTTGGGTCTTGACAACATGTTCCTACATGTTCCTACATGTTCCTACATGTTCCTGCTGCTGCGCAGCTCAGTCACAAACCACTGCCCTCGCCTACTGTGGGGATGCACTGGCAGGAGGTAGAAGAGGGAGAGCAGGCCTGGCCAGGGTGGTCCGGAGATGCTGGAGCCTCAGCCCCATCTCTGTATGAGCAGCCTGTCATGGTGTAACTCCGGCTAGCAAAATACCACGAAGGCAAGGTTGGAGTTTCCAGTGAGACCTGGGGAGCAAGCAGCTTCCCCAGCATCCCGCCGGTGCCAAAGCAGGCCAGCCTCCTAAGCAGTGTGAGGCGCAGGCCAGCCCCCGCCAGTCAGCCGCAGGCTCCGTCTTGCCCCGGCTCCTGTTTCCAGCAGTGGCCCTAGGTGGATGGCAGGCGTACGACCCTCATCACCCTCATCTCCCAGCAGAAATGTTGGTAGCTACAGAGGACTGCTATCCAGGCAGTGGGAATTGACTCCCGCTGCATTTATGAATCAATGGAGAAAGGGTGTGGGAGGAGAGAGGGCTAATGAGAACACAGCATGCAATCTAAACCAGATTGTTTGTCAGGATTTCAAAGTCTGTGTAAGGCATATTATTAATACCTAAACAAGGCTCACTTTTCTCTCTCTCTCTTTTTTTTTTTTCCCCCTCTTGTCTTCCTGTTACAGGATTGCAAAACTCATTTCCAAACAGGCTTGTTTCTTCCCTGTTACTAATAGCAGCAGAAGTGATTTATACACACATTGGGGGAAGGAGCGTATCTGAAAAGAAAAACCATCCATCCCTTCTTCCACCTGTATCCAAACTTACCCTCTTTTCTTCATCCTTCCCTCAGGGTTCAGACACACCATGGAGTTCCTGTGGTTTCTGGAGCTGCCATGGTAACTCGATAGCGTGTCCAGGCCCAAGAAGAGCCCAGCGTTGCGCTGTCCCCTTTTTGCTTCAGGAGCCGGGAAAGGCTGAGATGCCGAGTTAAGAACATTGCCTGCCTACGGGCAGAGAGGTTTAGTCTCAAATCCACCGCTTTGGTAAGAATTTGTGTTGCAGGTTTTCACCTGGAATTCATTTTAATGATTACATCATGCAAGCTCTGGGAAAACAGAGCTTTTAATGGAAGCATTGGCTTCTCTTTAGTGGGAGCACTGAAAGGGCAATATCAACGCCTGGGATTATTTAAACTTGTTTGGGCTATTTTGGTATTGTAAACACGAAGGCTGAAGCGTGGTGGCAGGGCAGTGGGTAGCCCCTGTCCCCATGACGGAGCTGCTGGAGAGGGAGGCGCAGACGATGGCCGAACAAGCCCTGCAGAGTCAGTCACCTTGCCCAGATGCTTTTCTGTGCCGGCCGCTGACAAACCGGTACAGAACAGCTCCGCACCAGCACCGGGTCCGCACTGACAAGGATCAGATTTCACCTTTTTGGATGGGGGAAGAAGTGGCTGGGGAAGGGCTTTGTCAGGCTGGACTACAAGAAGTGAACAGAAAATGCTGCACCTGATTTTGGTGGGAAGATTTTCTGTGCGAGGTTGGCAAGGGTATGTTAATGAGTATCATTAGGAATGGGTAACAACGCACTTCCATGTAGGGTTGCCTAACTCACTTGCTGTGCTTTCAAGCTGAACATATGTTTTCAATTATTAACATGATTAATGGGAATGAGGTGACGTGAATCCCAATGAGCTCTATCTTGCTGTCACACGCAAAACCCACAATATGGGAATGTTTATGCAATGTGGAAGTGCATGATTTCTTTCACCAGGAGGGGTCTTAGGAGGTCCAGGTGTCAAACTCTTAGCAAGTTCAGAGATCCACAGTTGGAGCCACTTGCTGTATTAACTCCCTGTGCTCCTGCATCTCCAGGAGCGCAGGGTGTGGAAACTGCTGTGCAGGAGCCGATTCATACCATGCTGTCCCAGCTTGGCATGGCTTTTGGTCAGGAGTCTGAGAAGGGCTGGGAAACATGAAACCATCTTCTCCCCACCATCATCTGGAACAACCTCCAGGATGCATAAATCTCCAGTTCAGCTGAGACTCCCCCACTAGTTTGTGCGGGCTCTAAACCTCCCTTTCCATTCGTGGTGGGGCAAATTTTGCTAAGGTGTGCATCATTTTCACCCTACCCTATGTCTTTGGTTCAGAATTTGGAACAAGAAAAACAGACTTGGAAATTCTTTTACTCTTTAGTTCCTCTCCAGCTGCCAGACCCAGAAATCATCATTATACTTGGACCCTTTTTCCCCCATCAGTTAAGTCCTAGCCTAATTCCTTCTGACAGAAGTATATGTCACTCACCCAAAATCTGAAATCCTATTTCTGGAAGTGAGTCATTCAGCCACTGAATAAACAGGAAAATGTTGGGTAGAAACAAAATTGTATTTGCTGGAAGTCCAATGTAGAAATGGACAGAGGAACAACCTCCTTCAGGTCAACAGAAACAAAGTAGTGCCACAAGCACGGGAACTAATGAAGCCAGTCCTCCCATTGGCTCCTGTCTGGTGATTGAATGAAAGTTCCCATTTAAATTTTCCTAGGGTTGCTAGGCTTTTAAATTTGCTGTCTCTTGCAGATTCTGTGGGTTAAAGTGAGAGTAAGTTCATATTATAGAGTTTACCTCAGTCACGATAGAGATCGAGGCTTTCTACTTTGTCTGGATGCATGTTTTCATTGATTCTGTAAGAAATCAGCTGTCTCCAGGTAAGCTTGGAGCTGCTAAAAAGGTTTGGAATTGCAAGGAGAGCAAGCAGGCAGGAGAATGATTTCATAAATCATTATTTCCTTGGGAAATGTGACTGAAATTGCTCTACAGTGCAAGCGCAGATGGTTTTTACAGTACCAGCAGTGTGTGCACATGTGTGTATGCAGATAGACACGCAGTATCAGCTAGCATCAAGAAGCTGTGTGACTAAATGTCCTTTTTAGTTTTGAAATATTCTATATATATGTGTGTACATATGAGTATATGCACATACATATAAATGACATCTTCCTGTCTGTCTCTACGCATACGTATGTGTGCTTTTTTCTGTCTCAGCGGTCTATATATATATATTTAGACAGAGCATATAGCGTTGTCAAATAGGCTGGTGTACGATTATTTGTCTTACTGCACTTCAGACATACACTTACTCTTTTCAGATTTACCTAATCAAGCAAATGGGTTGCATATTGATCTTTAAGGTCCCTTCCAACCCAAACCACTCTACGGTTCTATGCTATTAGGACTCCTGAATTCAGGCACTGAAAAGAGGGGTGTGGGTGCGTGCATGTGTTAGTGTGTGTGAGTGCGTGTGTAGAATAGGCGATGTACGGCTATACAAAGGTTGGACTCACTTCGGTGAGGACCGCCACACAACATAAAAGTGGTAAGGCCACCCCAAATAAGCACCTTTTGCCACCATGACTGCCACAACCCGGGCATCTATATGCTAACGGATGGTCCCAAGTCACCTGCTCATTCTCCATCTTTCTGCCAGTAATTGTATTGTTAGCAAACACAGAAATTCATGTCACAGGAATAATCTGAGAAAGGTTACAGGTGGTATTTCCACGTGTGACTGTAGCTGGGATCTGTACAAATAAAAACTTGCCTAGTAATAAACTATGAGTTGCCAGACCATGAAATACTTCTAATTGGATCTGCACCCAGTTGGTGTTTTGCTTGGGTAAGCTGCAGTGGGGGAGCGAGGAGCATTACCCGTTAGCTAATGGCACGTTAGTAGAAAGCACAGAATAGACTCGACACCATCGCTGCTACGGGTGTACAATCACAGAGAAGTTGCCTTCAAACAGAAACAATTTTTGGTAATTACCAAGCACGGCGAGAGGCAGCAATCCTCTGTATTCCATTACCCATTCTCCCAGACACGCACTTCTGCTGAGGAAGGGATTTTAGAAAGAGAGCCTATATTTAAGGTCAATTGAAGTTTGAAGAGATTCCAAGTTTTTTTTAAGTTGCCATTATTCAGCGTGATGCACTGTTGCGAGCATCTGGAAAAGGCAAGGTGGGGGATGAGTGGCTCTTGTGCTGGGAGCATGGGCCAGCACCAGAAAGCAGAGGAACTGCTTTTTGGCTGGGGCAAGGCCGGGGGACCTTAAATGAAAGCAAACTGCTGTTTGCAAGAGAATGTGTGCCAGACTGTAAGTCGCTTTCAGCACGATGCTGAGCGGTATCGGCTGGGCTAAAGAGGGTATTTATGGCAGGTCACTGGTTTTCAAATGGAAAAGAAACTGCAAAGACTGCTGAGGTGTCTCAGGCTGAAGGATCCGCTCTTACAGCCTGCAGTGTAGGCCCCAGGAGGGCTCTTCCCCCTCCTGCATCCCTGGCTGCCTCCACCCAGGAGAAGGTCATGCCTGTGCTTTAGCCGGGCCCAGAGCAGAGAGCTGACTCCCTCACGCTTGTCTTGTTTCTCTGTGTGTAGTATGAAGTAAATAAAACGCGGCAGCCTGCCTTTTAGTAACAAATGCTCGTCGTGCCTAGGAGCCAGGCACAGCTAAGGGCGAGCAGAAGGAGACTGTTGTGGGCTGCATGATGGTGTTAGCTGGCGCCTAAAGAGGTTGAAGGGTTTGTCGCCCTATTTTGGTAACATTTTTTTGCTGGCAGGCTTTCAAAAGCCTCAGTCCCTTTATGTCAAATCCTCGTATTTCCTTCTCAACATCAGATTAATCTGGCAGTTGGACTTTCCTTTGATCTAGCCAGAACTTCAGATCTTGAAATATCTAAAGAGGGTGGAGACATGAGGATTTCCAAAGAACAGTCTAAGGGCTCATCAACCAGGCCAGGGCATGGTATGCAGCAGGGGAGGGAACCACGAAGACCCCAGTACTAGGGACCCAGTGCCCTGAGATGCTGGCTGTGAGCTGCGTCTGTGAGGGGGGGAACAGAAGCTGGCTTTCTCCCACCCCTTCTCCCCTGGCCCTTTGCTTGGGCTGCCAGCCCTGCCGAGCAGCCTGGGAGAGCTGGGGGACCACAGTGGCTGCTGAGCCCCAGCATGCCTACCCCACGCTGCAGTCACAGCCCTGATTTACTTCCAGAGTGAATTAAGATAAACCGAGTTAGGGGCTCTCTACTTCTAAATGGGAACATTTAATCCAGGGCTGATGATGTGTCTACGCATAATCCAAAGTTAAATCAGTTTAATTCTCTGGGATGTCCCCATATCAACACGCCCTGAAGATGACTGAGATGAAACCTATTTTCTGTGCCCAAGGTGGATGGAGAAGCTTAAGGAAGTTTGGGGTACCTGATGAACCTGAGGCAGATGTGAGGCATTGCAGTAACCTACTTCCCGAAAACCCCGTGAAGACTTCCCTGTAGAATACCCCGTGTCTGTGTCAGCGCAGGCATTCGGTGGCTTCAGCAGAAGAGCGAGAGCCAGAAGCCTGTGGGTGCTGGCTCTTGTTCAGCTCCATCACTTCGCACGCCTGGACCACGTTCCTCCAGCTGAAGGCAACGCTACGAACAAACCCACATTCTTCTGCCCACATTGTTTCCAGCTGTAGTAAATTTTAAGCAAAATCAGATATTGTTTAATGAGGAAAGTTTACTTTTTTTGCTGCTTCTTGCAGGAGGTCAGCCTGTAAACAGTACTTAAGGCTCTGCAGTAGAACAGAGTGCTAGAAGGCTGGTAAAAAAAAAACCCAACACACGACAGTTTTGCTGTTGAAAACTACGTCTAGAACATCACAGACCTGTGTCATATTTTAAGTACTTTTAAATGAAATATTTGAGAGTGCCATTTGAATGCCGCCCCCCAAAAGGTCAGGAACTGCTTGCCACAGGATGGAACAGGGGTTGCTAAACAGCACGTGGCAACCATCTTTGTAGCCCCTAGTAAGTGCGCGCTGCAAGCCTTTAATGCGATGCACAGGGGGTAAGAGGGGCTGCAAACATGAAGAGGTACAGTTCTTTGAGAAATAGTAAATTTTCACTGAAAAAACCAATGTAATTTGTGGAAAAGAATCAAAGTATTCATGAATTTCAGTCAAATCAAAGATTTTAAAATACTTTGCATTCACGGTTTTGAAGTTGAATGTTTTGTTTGGAGAAATCCTGCAAAATATTATCATCATTATTATTATTATTGTAGTAATAATAGTAATGATGATGATGCAACATCATTTCAGATGGAAACGAACTATTTCAAATCAACCAAAATATTTCAGGGAAGCTCATTTTGGGTGGGTTGTTATTTGTTTCACAAAACCTCTAATTTGTTCTGGTTCACTTTTACCTAACCTGGATCTGGTTTTCATTCTCACCCACCCCAACCTGCACACCTCACTGCAAATCCAAGCATCACAGCCTCAGATCCAACTTCCTTTCAGCTCTGTGTTCCTCCCATACAGTCCTCCTGGGCTGGAAGGATGTGTCCATGACGCAAGCCACGTACGCCTTGTGTTCCAGCCCTGGCAAACCCCACAGGCAGAAGGACTCACCTCTGATGAGTGGGTTTTATAAGACATCCTCTCTGCTGGCGCCTAGGTGTTTTGGAAGGAGCTGGTGGTTTTCATATGGGAGAGCTCAGGTTCACTCCCTCTGCCAGGCGTTGGCCGAGAGGCTGTTGTCACCCGCCAATGTGGCTGCTCACTTTTTGAGATTCACGTCCTCTGGTCCGGGCCCGTTGATAATATTGCGGCCAGTGGCTTTGATGTGAGCAGGGCGAACAGGTCAGAGTCACCTGAGGAGATCTGCACTCTAAGCAGTAGGAGGGTATACATTCCTCTCTACAGAGCGATGGAAGACAAGACTGGATAATGAGTGATTTTCCATCACCGCAGACAGCTTTTGCACTTTTTTTTTCCTCTCTGCCATACGCAGAACAAACTTCTCTAATTCATAAAAACATCACTTCATCCTCTGCAAATCCCACTTCAGTTGTGAAGTGTGAAGTCAACTGTTCTGAGTAAATATTTATTAGATGCTAATAACATGGTTCAGTATTTCCTAATTGTGTCTTCTAGAGAATAAAACTGTGCTACTTGTGCCCAGAACACAAGTGTCTTATCATTTCCAATCCTTATCTTCATTTCTCCATTCCTGCCTTACGGGTTTTCTTCTGGCACTTGATGATATGCCTTAAATCTGATTTAAATGTATTTGATTTAGAGACTTTTCCCCCATGTGCTTGTATGACAGCATGATTCTTGTCTAGCTGTAGTATTAATAACAATTACACAATATTTTCTTATCATCACAGCAAGGATGATACGATCCTGAGGTTTTGTCCTGCTCCCAAGTGAATTCTGTGGGAAATCAGCTCTCATCTATGGCAGGAGCAAGCCTGACTCCATTACAATTGCAAGTCATCAGTACTGGCCTTCAAGCTGTGTACCCAGGGGCTCAGAGGCCCTGCCAGCTAAGGGCAGGACTCAGCTGCCTGGAGGAATTTGAGGGTATGTGTTGTGAGTTGTTGCCCCTCCGGTCACAGCTGGAGACCAGAAGCCGAGCCAGAGGGATGGCCGGTTGCTTGCTCCAGTGCAGAATTGCTTCTGGTTGCACTGGGTCAGGCAGCGTCTCTTCCATGTTTCCCTGAAGTGCCTGAATGTGAATAGCTGAAGTGTCTATTGACAGCAAGTAGCTTCCAACCCACGACAGCGATTTGCAATATGAGATGCAGTTAATACCAGCTTGAACCAGCTGGTGTTCATCTACTTGTCCATAGCCCTGAATTATTTATCTGTTACCCATTGCACAGCGTTTTATTGCTGCAGCGTACTCTTCTGTGCCTTGCACTCATTCTCAAAAGAATAGTAGAGATCCACAGAAAAACCTCCCATGTCAGTATCCTGCAACTAGAAATCCCTTGTTTCGCTGCTGCGGTTTTGAACAGCATGAAGAGAAAGGACAATTTCTGAGATAGATGCTGTTCCACTGACATACGCTCTTGTGCCTTCTGCGCTCATCCAGCCTTTTTATTTTCCCCCAGTCCTCTCTCACAAATAACAAGCGCTGCACCACAGACAAGTCTGGCGGGTCATCAAGATGCAAAGGTTGGGCCATAGATTACAAGGAGAATTCGGCTATCTTCAACGCTTCAGACATTATCCCCAGAACACCATCAGTTTGGTTTATGGACCTGCAATATAATCTGCCTGATAATTTATATACCTTCTGACCTACTACAGTCTCAGATTATTGTTTTTATCACCCTGGAATAACTAGTGAAAAGCAGCTGTTACTTTTCTATAAGCTTCCAGCGGAAGTGTATTTCCCTGTGCTGAAGGCAACGTGCCATATCTAAGGGAATACCACACACAAGCAACTTCTGTGTATCCTTTTGGTTATGCTTCAAATTTTGTTATCGTTATTTATTTATTGAGCACTGC
>NW_010270041.1:0-15182 GCF_000690775.1 Eurypyga helias | reverse complement strand
GCAGAGCCTGACTCCCAGCCAAGTTAAACTGGCGTGTTGCGCTCCGGTGAGTCTGGCTTTCGCTCCCTTATCTTCAGGGCTCACCATCAAAGGGTTTCACACGGGTGCATGAGGTACCGAGCTCTTCTTTGTTGCGTTTGCGAGCTGTACATTCAAACACCTTTGGGGATCTGGCCTTGCTGAGAAACTGGGACTTAAATCAGCTGCAGTGGGAATTCCAATACCTCATTCCTAAATCACACCAGTCTGCTTTTCCTTTTATTTTCTTTCATTTCTTTTATCCCCCCTCTTGCATGCTGAAAGAAGTGCTGTATCCCATTGGAAGCAAATGCCACAAGGCTTCTTTTATTCCTTTGAACACAAAAGCAAAATTTTCCTGGACGTGAATAGCACACAATCAGGGCACTTGGCCATGTGAGGTGTTGCACAGCCAAAAAGTTAACCTGCATTACATTCTTCCCCTCTTGGACCCCTAAGCGTTGCTCATCGAGGGGCTACAAAAGGTCTCATTCCTCTTATTTCCTTGTGACCTCTGCAGGGAGCAGCCCCAAGGCTATAACCCATGGCAGTTGGCAAACTCTGGGCAGAGATGTGCTGGGGAATTGTGAGTTGTGGGGAAGGAGTACATAAGGAAAGAGGGGGCATTGCCCTGAGCATTCTGGAGCAACATGGGCTGGGCTAACGTACAGGTGGCTAAAGGTTGCCGTGCCCTGATCGTGGAGGCCGTGATCTTGGTGCTGCACCTCTCACAGCTACGTTACTGTGGGAGGGTGGGATTACAGCTCGCTTGGGCCTCGTGTAGCTGCCGCAGCACAGAGCGGAGCCACAGCTAAGCCCCCGGGTGTTTAAGATCCTAGACAGACTTTGCAGTCGTACTAAACCCTGCATAGCTACAGTCCTACTGTTTTTAATACTGAGCTAACGTAAAACTGGGTGTTCTATCAGCTGCAATTGGTACACAGCTGGAGGGACTCAGTATGGAAACTTAGCCCAGCTGCAGAAGAGATGAGCCAAACCTGGAGTTGATGGGAAATGTGAAAAATATGAGGGCTTCTGTGAAGACATTAGCCAAAAGGAATAAACATGTAAGTAAATAAATCAGTAAATGGCTGAGGAAACATATCCCTGGGTGTAGTAAGAAGAGTAAGTGGAAGAAAGGATAGAATTAGAGAAAAGGACTGAAAGAGGAGGAAAGAAGAAGAGATGGAATAAAACCGAGAGTGTTGCTGGGTGTTCATTTTTCTTAGTGGGAGTTGGGAGAGGGAATTGGGGAATGGGAAGAAAGAAAAAAGAAAAATTGGCGAAGCACTGGAACAGGTTGCCCAGAGAAGCTGTGGATGCCCCATCCCTGGAAGTGTTCAAGGCCAGGCTGGACGAGGCTTTGAGCAACCTGGTCTAGTGGAAGGTGTCCCTGCCCATGGCAGGGGGGGTGGAACTAGGGGATCTTTAAGGTCCCTTCCAACCCAAACCATTCTATGATTAAGAGCTGTGAAAGGAAGGAGAAAAGGAAAGATGCTGAAGGATATAAAAAATGTTTAAAATAACATGTTGAAGTTGTGGGATGGGATAACATAGGCTGTGAAGGGAAGTAAAAAGCAAGTAGAACTGGACTTTGCTGTCTTTACACTCAACATCTTGCTGTTCAGTGTGGGTGAACCCAGGAGGATGCTCTGCAGAGCAAAGAGCCTGCCTGAGAGAAGGGATCTGAATCTGGCAGGAGGGTGAGGCAGGTGCAGAACTGGATGGCTGGGAAAGTGGAAGAGAAAAAAGGAAGATCAACCGTGGAAAGTCTGATGCCAGAACATTGTGGAAACAAATTTTGATTTTCCACTTTCTGCAAAACATGACTGCTGACAAGCAGGAGAAGAACTGGCCAGGTCTGGTGGTGGCTGAACGGTGTGCACATGAGCCCCTGCATTTTGGGTGCAAGTGTTAATGTCCCTCTTCAGAGCTTTCCCTGAGCTTTCATGTGGTGGCTAGGACTCACCTGAGTGCAGCCATGCGGTGACTTTTCTTAGTGCACGCTGATGTACCAGAAGCACAACAGTTTGTTATGAGCAAACAAGAGTTCCACCAAGAGCCTTCCTTTATTCTGACTTAAACTCTCTTTCGAATGAAAAACGTTTTCTGAAAATACAGGCAATTTCACATTTTTTATACTTTCCATGAAAAGAATTACTTGCATGAAAGCTTCTACATTTTGCTTTACTCCCTCTTCACACAGGTTTGGTTGTCTGTTGAGGGTGGGGGCAGGATGTCCTCCACCCATAACGAAAGTGCTGCAGGGTGATGGGTGCAAAGGAGATCTCCAGCCTGTTTACCTCCACCGGTCGCAGTCCTGAGGTTGCCATCCAGCTTCACCCGCTGTGATAATTGCATTGCTGGGGTTTTGGGGCTGTGAACAAGATCATTTGTAAGAGCCACTGTGAGGCAGGGCAAATTGGCCTGTGTGATGCTCCGTCCTCGGGCAGCTAAACCGGTTCTCATAATTGGAAGCTCCCTCACACACTGGCACTGCAGCACACCACGGGGGAGAGAGTGGGGCAAGCACTGCCCACGCAACCCCCCAGCATGAAGACAGGGAGCAGGTGAGGGGGTGCCTTCATTTTCTGGCTGCACAGGCACTCTCTTGTGCTCTTACAAACCTGCATGGAGGGAGTCTGGTCCTTTCCTCAAGGTGCCTGGATTGTAAAGCTGTTGCAGGTCTGCAGTGCAGTAGGAGAGGAGGGATTTGCCAGTGGTGCTGGGCTTTCAGGCTCTGGCAGAGACTTTTGTTTTCTGGGACTCCTTGCGAAGCAGCATGAGGGGGCTTAAACTGGAGCAATCTTGTGGATCCCTCATTTTCTGGGCTCTGGCAGGCATGGATGCAGGACTCTTCAGCAGTTCAGGGCTTGAACAGTACCTGCACAGCAGCCCACGGGTCAGGGTGGGGGGGCTGCAGCACCCCACAGCTCAGGCTTTGCTTTCAGTGGGGTTGATTCCAGGGTAGAGATTGAAGCCTGAGGGTCTCCATGGACAGCTGAACCCTGAATAAATCTCTGCTTTCAGCCACAGTGAGGACAAAAATTCAGGGTGACCTACAAAATACTATGAGTAGAGTCCCACATGAGAACAAGATCTAGGAGTGATGGGACAGGGGGTTATGTGCGACCACTGGAGTGTACCCATGTCACGGTGCTGGAAACACATGCAGTGCGCTGGGAGAGAAGGGGGAATGCAACCCCCTTGGGACTCACTCCTGGGAAACCCACATGTGCAAGCAGGGAGCAGAGTTAGATGATGAGAATGGTCCCTGCTTGTCCAACAAAAGTGTGAGGAAGGAAAGGTGTCTGGTCCTGAGTTTGTAACGGCCAAGTGTTGAAGTGACTGACAGGCACCTGCAGCTCAGCTTCAACACTGTGCTGTTGCAAACAAAAAGGAACTGGATGGAGCTGTTGATAAAATAGGATTGAGAAAGTTGAGAAGCTCTACGAAACCACTGAGATAATTTCCCTTCTCCAAGTGGGATCAAATATATCTGTAGGACTGCCAAATCTATTCCTAAAATCCTCTACTAGCACAGAGTCCCAAGTCTCCCTAAGGATTATTAGGCAGCCTTGGATTTTCCTCTGATATCTAACTGTTATCCTGCAGAATTTATTGGATTCTGTCCTGAAAACTAGGCAGAGGGAATAAATGATTGTTGTCTTTCTTGGACAGTCTTTTACATACTAGAAAATTACCATAAAATCTCTCTTGGGACCTTCTAGAGTGACCAACCTAATTATCTGAGATGTTTCTGATAGGCCACATCCTCTAAATGACTTATATTCTTGCTGCTCTTTTTAAAAGCCACCCAGAACTAGATCCAGTGTTCCAGCTGGGTCTTCACCGGTGCCTTGCAGAGCAGAATAATTCCCTGTTGCATATGACACTCCTGTAATTATACATGTCAGTATGAGATTTGCCTTTCGGGAGATTTACCCGCTTTGCTCCTATTTGCTTTGAGTCCTACTGTAGGTCTCACATATTTTTTTTTTTTCCCTAGTCCTTCCACTTCTTCTATGATTCCTCATTTTGTATTTGTGCATTTGATCTTTCATTTCTTCATGTAGTGCTTTGTACGTGTCGTTACTAAATTCCTTCTTGCTAGTTTTAGACCATTTCTCCGATGTATCGAGGTAATTTTGAATTCTGATCCCATCCTCTGAAGGGCTTTCATCCACTCCCACCTTGGTGTCATCTGCAAATTTTATAAGTGCACTCACCACTCCATCATCTCCGAGGATGGCAAGAAAATACTGAGCTAGGTAATAAAACATTCTTTTTAAACCTTGCAAAGATAAAGAGTGAGTTAAAGTCTGATAAAGAACACTTCAGGATGAAGAAGGTGTGAGTATATCTTAGCTCTAGGACTTCTAGTCCTGGTTTGTGTGAGTAGTTCGCATGGACTACATACTTGAGTAAAGATTGGAAGAACACAATCCTAATTTCTGTGAGGTGCAGCCTAACTGCAAATGAAAAAGAATGCAGGTACACTGAGGTATAAAAAGAGCCGTGTTGTATAGCACAAGAGAGTAGCAGAAAGAAGTTTAGTATTCAGGGAATGTACGGCACTAAACTACTTGTCAGTGTGGCAGTATTTTGACATGTAAGTGGGACACATCCGAAGCCTTATCTTTGCCCTCCATTGCCTAGTGCTAAGAATTGGCACAGTGACAGAATGAATCTTGCTCGGGAGTCAAGATGTTACAAGACATCTCTCTAGCAAAAAAAAAAAAACAAAACAAAAAACCAACCAAAAAACCCACAAAAAACCCCACCAGAAATGGCAACACCTGTACCAGGTCTTACAGCCCTGGGTTGGCAATTGCAGCATCTGTACTCTTGACAAGCCTGGGAGGTTTTATCTGAACTCGGGAACGCAGTTTGTGAACTTACTTTCTGAGAAAATGTCAAGAAACATTGGATGAAGAGAATACTTCCTTTAGCCTTTGGGATGGTGCCAGTTCTCCCAAGCTGCTGTCAGCCTTGCCACTGCCTGTATGATTTTCTCGTCTGTGCAATCAGTTGAAATATTACCTGAAGGGGGCCTACAAGGAAGCTGGAGGGGGGGGACGGACACACTTTTTACCAGGGCCTGTAAATGGGTTTAAATTGAAAGTGGGGAGATTTAAATTAGGTATCGGAAAGATGTTCTTCACAGAGAGGGCGGTGAGGCAGTGGAACAGGTTGCCCAGAGAAGCTGTGGATGCCCCATCCCTGGAAGTGTTCAAGGCCAGGCTGGATGAGGCTTTGAACAACCTGGTCTAGTGGAAGGTGTCCCTGATAACATCAGCCAGTCTCCAGTCACGTGGAACTTCCCCAGTTAGCCAGGACTGCTGGTAGATAATGGAAAGGGGTTTGGCAAGAACAAATCACAGATTCTGTGATTACATCTTTCTGCTTCCAGAAGGTACTCATCCCACCTTTACTTGACACTGCTTTGTCTATGTAGGGTGGAGATCTAACTGGAACAATGAGCTCAAAAGACATTAAATTCCAATTGCATCTGTTCTCTCTGTTTCATTGGTTTTAGCAAATTTAATGGTTCCGGATGGTGCCAGATCAACAGCCTCTGCACTGATCTTCCCTTTCTTTTCACTAGATCAGGTGCAGGATCAGTGCTGGGCTTTACTGAGGCTTTCTTACTGGGGTATGTCTCAGTCCAGTAGGATGGAGACCAGTGTACTCGCTCAGTTGTGGTTCCTGTAGCAACCCACAATGCCAGTGCCAACGCTGACCATAGCCTGTGCTGGGGACTCAGACCCACTACGAGCAGCCCAAGACCAGGCCATTTCACACACAGCTATTGAGCAGCTTCGGGGTCTGGGCAGCCTGGGCAGGTCTCTTTGGCAGACTGGGAGCTCTGTGTGCTGCGTCCAGCTGCCTGAGGCTCCTGCTCTCCCGGCAGACCCGCAGAGAGTCTGCTTGTGACAGGACCAGTCTGAATGCTTATGGGCTTTTCTCAAGGAAGCAGAGGAAAATCTTGGCAGGGAGATTTACACGGGAAGGGGGCAACTGCTTACATGCTGAAAAGAGGCTTTGGCTCAGTTTATTCAAACTTTTCTCGGCTCTAGGTAATGTCACTCCCCATGGGGCTTGCAGAATAAAAGCACGGATCTGGCAGGGTTTCCTACGTTGGAGAGGTTCCTCTCTGAAGACTTTATTCCTTTTGGAAGGAGAAACCCTTCCACCTAGTAAATGGCAAATACAGACCTCTGTTGTGCATGTAGGTGCAAGCCCTTTTGTTCTGTTCTTCTTGGGATGTCAGAAGCACATTGATTCTTCTCAGACACATATCAGCTACTACTTCCAGTTCCCACCACGACCCTGCTTCCTTGGCTGGGGGAGTGGGGTGTGGGAGTTCTGTCAGGATGACTTCTGGCTCTTGGAGACCTTTTATTTCAAGTCTTTTTTCCTGTGCAGCAGCACAGTATAACTTTTCAAGAACTAAAAGACTGACATGTGCCAACTGACCCTGACAGGCGCTGGAGATCTGAACCTGTTCACATCTTTCAAATGCAAACTCCCCATCTCTTCTCTCTCTCTCTCACTCTTCATGAGCAATGATATGAGCTCATGGCTGACCAAAATCGGCAGCTGAAGTACCAGTGGGATCCTGAACTAATTTGGTGTCCCATTGAATTCTTTGATATAGCTATACAACAGCTCAATGTTTTAGTGAGTAGAGGGAAAAAAAAATCTCTCCTGGGTGTATTGGGCCTGCTGATGTTTTCTTGGCTTTTAGAACAGAAAATCTAACTAAAATAACAATCTTATGAACTGCCTCATTTTTCCTGTTTATTATTGTTACTCAAGCACATGGTATGCCTGAAGGTAACCCAGCCAAGAAAGCAGTGAAGACGGCAAGCAAACGCTATGGAGAGCCAGCACAGAGCATCATCATCTAACCCAGGGAAACTCAAGCTGCTGGGTTAATTATTGTTATTTAGTCACACACTAGAAAACATGTGATTAATTGCAGCAAGAAAATGCACTGCCCTTTGCTGAATTTAAAAGAAGTCTGCCTGTCAGGAAGAAAGACAAAATCTGTGAAGCTGATAAACTGAAATGTAGGCAAGAAAGAGCAAGATGAAAGCTAACAGTGGTCCTGCAGCTGGTGAGGCTTCCCATTGCATCCAGCCCCTAGCAGGTTCCCATAAGAAAACAGGGAAAACCATGACACCCAAGCACAGAGGGTGTTGCTTTTGTTCTGGCTGAAACTCTGCACCAGTGGCTTGTCGGAGTCCTGGGTCTCAGCTGCTCCAGAGCAGGGGAACGTGCAGGATCCTGGAAGGGCAGGTGACTCAGGCAAATAATGGTTTAGGTGAGGCACTGCTAGGCTTGGCAGGAGCCGTACCGGGTAAAGGCAGGATTTCTGCTGGTGGACTGCTAGGGTTTCTGCCGGTGCTCCACATGGTGTACAACTGCCAAGGTCAATACTCTATATGCACATTTGTCTCGCCACTGTCATGCTGTACCTCTGCGGGTACATCTGTGTCCCTAGGCAAGTGTTCAGAGAGCTCTTCTGTAATGAGGACACAGGGAGAGCAGTTGGTAAATGTTTTATACTGTGCAGCGCAGCCAAGGATGTTTGTTCCTGGAAGATTGTCCTGGGACAACCATCTAGAGGGGCTGACTCAGGCAGTACAAAAGAGAAATAAGTATACAGTAGAAGTGCTTTTTACAAAGATGCAATGCCAGAAATAGCGTTTTTCTTGTGCAGCATCACAGAGTTTTTTATTCCCAACATCACAGCAGGAAGCATTTCCTAAAATGTGGGGTTTCTCCCTCCTTAACAAGTGATGTGTGAGAGGCTACAGTGAGAAGGCATGTCCCTCATGCTGGGCTTCCTCACACAACCATTACGTGTCTGCATGCAACCAAGCAGAGGGACATGTCCTCTCTTTTCTGATTCTCCCCTCCTCTTCCTCTTCCCATTCCTTCCTTACCCTTGCCTCTCCTGCCACCCCCCTCCCTGCACACAAGCCGCTGGGGCTGACAGTGTCCCCATGAGCACTTCCATGCAGCAAGTCTCCTGTGGTGACAGTTTTTAGGACTGTTCTGTGCAAAGTATTCGTAGAAGTGCAGTACTCTGTGCAAATGACTTTTTTTTTTTCTGCACTGCATATTACCACCTTTCAGTGAGAGAAGGAGCTGTATGGGAAACCTGATTCTTTTTCTCAACTTATATCAGTTTTAGCCTGTTGTGGTGACATGGCCTTCTACAGGGTTATTCCCAATTTACCCCGGTGCATGTGAGATGGCCGTCAGACAAAGTATCTCCCTTGGATTTATGGAACTAATGACCTTGCTCGAGAATTCCTGAGGCCAGTGACGTTATTTCAATAGCGGGGGCTTCATTTACACCTGTAGGCACTGGAAGAATCTAATCTACAAGTAAAAGTAAAATCATTATTTGTCCACCTCTCCACGAGGTGCATGTCTCTCTCAGTTCAGAAAGTCTGAAAGCTAGAGAAAACAGTGAGTGATACTCTGGTAGAATGAGAAAGGAAGAAGAGTCTTAACCTCAGTTCACAAACCCACAGACCTTCAACTTACAGAACCAGGACAGAGGTTCTTTTATTTGTCGTTTGACCTATTGGAAGAAAACACTTGCTCCTCTACCTGAAACTCTTGAAAGAACAAAGGCGGTGGAAGATACGTGGTGTCTGTAGGGCAATCCCAGGTTCTCTTTCAAATCATATTGTTTGTGTGATAGGCGCCAGGGCCACGTTCATTGTGGTTCAGTTGTGTTACACAAGGGGTGGATCTGGCTGCTTCTGTTGGAAGAGGAACAGTGTAAAACTAATTTCTCTGGGTTTACTTGTTTTGGCCCTGTTTCCAGAAACAGTCTTTCATGATTTCAACAGATGATGATAAAGTTTGAAGCCAAAAGGGTCATGAAGGCTACAAGGAGGGTCACTTTCCATCCCCTGTAGTAACTGAGCCTATTTACTGTCTGCTCCGAAGTACTAAAAGATTAAATTTGGGAGAAATCAATATATGACTTATAGAGGGTATGTGAACTGAAATAGCTGTGAGCATCTCTTTTCCCTCTTACATGAAATATGTTCTCAAGTGTGATACAGAAGACCTGTGTAATTTGTTATAATGACTGTGGGATCCAAACACCAAATTTGGCAAATTGGCAAATATGCAAATGAACACGATAAAGTAACATATTTATCAATGCTATATGCTGTGTGAAAAAGTCTGCTTTTAATTGCACAGTGCAAAAAATTCTTGAGCAATATCCAGGAGTACAATCTATAGCACTGATAAAAATACATCACTGGGGTTTATTTGTTTAGCCACGGCTGTAATGCAAAAAAGCGGACACGGTGCTAGGGCAGGTGTGTGTGGGGAGTGAGGTCCTTCACCGGGCGCAGAGGAGTCTCTGGGGATGCACACTACTGCTGACTGTCAGGCTGTGCCATGCCCAGGAGGAATTGCATGGATGGGTTGCTATGGGCAGCATATCAGTTTTGAGGCATGGGCTCCACTGTGTGCATCTGGGTGGGAGACAACGGTATGAACATGGAAGGATGATATTTAAAAAATAAAAGATCAGTCAAAGTCATCTGAACTGTATTCAGCCTGTCCACTATGGCACCTCTGGAGGTAACTTGTCACTGTCAGTGATTAGGATGCTTCTCCAGAAAACCAGAGACCTGCTTTCCATGTCTCAGACCAAAAGCACTTTAACTCCTACTGTAAGGGAAGTGGAGAAGAAGTAGGGAGATGCTTTCCACTACCCAGCTGAAACTACAATATTGTATAGCAACGAAAGTTTTTCTCTCTCTGCCCCTCTCAATCATACACAGTCACTGAAGGGAAGCATTTGCAATACCTAGGTTAAGCACTCTCTAAGCATTGGCTTTTCCCTGTCATCTGTGTAAGAACCCGGTGTCTGACATCCTGGGGAGCTGGCGATCTGAATCACTTATCAGCCTTCTCAATTCAGGCATTGCAGAGAGAGAGTCTGAATTGAAAAGTGTAGTAACTTTGGAAGGGAAAGGCCTGTGTTTTTTCTTGTACCTTGCTCCTTTCCTACCATGTCTCCTTCATTCCTCTTTACATTTGTTCTTCTTCCCTCTTCCCTCGCATTCCCCGTGGTGAGCTGATGATGGTGCAATTACCTAGGAAAGGCTTTATTTAAAGAGATGGGCAAAATCAGCTTCTGGCAGAATACTTTGACTTGGGGAAACCTCTTTCTTGGTCACCAGGAATCCTACTGTAGGCTAATTTAGCTGCATTTCCTATGCTCTGCTGCAGCAAAGCTGGATCATAGATACATAGCCTCAAATTACTTGGCTGTAGCTTTACTGATCTGGATTATGAGTTTGAACAGTTGAGATTACAGAACCATTGTGTGATGTGTTCACGTTTGTCTTTGTTCCTCAAAAATAGACTTTTGTATTATGCATTACCACGTAGCGTTTACCCCTAGCCTCAAATGGCTTACAGCACTGCAGCTGCACACCACTGCAACGTAGTCTTGCTTGAGAAGAAAGGATGGAATTTCCTGCCCTGTCTCAGATGGTAGGTCATCAGTCTTTACCACTCCTGGCAGCTATAAAGAATCCAACGTGACCCTGAAAATTCAGATAAATGCAATGAAGTGGGATCAAATTACCTCAATCAAAGGTGAGGTCATTGTTTCAGCAAGTCTCTCTCCGCGGCTGATTCTCTCATCTATCATCACTCTCCTATGAGAGATGCTTCTGACCCGTATCACATTCTGAAATCGGATCAGCAGCCTACAGAATGCCGCAAGAAGCTTCTTTTGTGCTGCTGAAGTTCAGTCCAACATGCTAAGTGACTCAGCTCAGGAAGAATAGTTGGCAATGGGACTGCAGTTTGTACTGGCTTCTGCCATCTTTAGCAGGAGGCCTACCAAGGGCTGAGTTGTTCTTTCTTTGTCCTCACCACCCATAGGAAAAGAATCTGTTTCCTCTCTGTGTAGAACTGAACAACTCCAAGGAATGTTGAACCTTAAACTTTATTTAATAGAGAGGAAGGGCTTCCAGATTTGGATCATTTGCCTTGGAAGCACGAGGGCTTAAGCTGATACTGCAAACCTTTGTGAGAAAATGCAGTGTTTACAATATCTGTATCGCCTGACGTAATGTGTTGATTGATCTCTAATGGGGAAACAGCATAAAAAAACCCTGCTATCAGAGGAAATAGCCATTGCTTTATGCTTTAACAGTGAAGATGCTGCTTTCTTGATATCAAAGCCTAGGACGAGAAAGCTTTAGTTCTAAAAGGCTGAAGTGCATTGAGGCCTTGCACAGCAAACCCTGAACAGGTCAGGCAGGATGACACACTCTTTTCAAGGTAAAATGTGCATGATGTTACACTATTTGCTACTTGGGGATTTAACAGCTCGGAAAACATTCTTGGAGGGTAACAAGAATTTTCTGGAAATGAGCCACTTTCGCATGCTATTGCCAGCACGTCTGCCTACTCTGAGTAGCATCAGAAACTGTGCTGAAAAATTAAACAAACATAGTTCTTGGCATCTAAACAGATGGGAAAGGACATGTTGACTCCCAAGTCTTTAGCTGAGGAGGTAGTCTGTTTCTCATTGTTACCACTGTGCAGTGAGGAATTGCAAAACACCCACACAGATTTTCAGACCTGCTAGCTGCACTTAACCTTTAATCCTGCAAGTACTCAGCCATGAGCATATAATTTTAAACGTCTGAGTAGTCCGACTAACTCCGATGGGAATTCTCACTGAATGAAGTTAAACATTTGCATAAACGTTTGCAGGATCAGGATCTTTCACTACAAACACAATTCTTGCACTACAAACGCAAACTGGGCTCAGGCTGAATACTCAGCTCAAGCTCTCAAGGCATGAGTAAACCTATGTCCTCCACAGGTTTATTTTAAATTTCACATTAATGTGTGATTTCTATGTTATAAAACATCTTACACTAGGCTAATGAGTAACCTTCCTCCTAAGAGAGAAGTAATGTTATACTTTATGACATAACTGCATAGGTTTGAAAAAATGTAATCTGAACTGGATCAGCAACATATTACCTTTTGTGTACCAAAGAGGTTCAGGCATCTCCACTGGATTTTTAGCATGGTCAGTGTTTTAAAACCTGTATTCTGTGTTTTAGACCTGATCTGAAAATCCACCTTCCTGTCTTTCCAAGGACAGGATTGCTTGCATGAGTAAGGGATTGACTCACTTATTCCTAAAGGTGAGGGCTACTTTCCATTTGCTCTGTTGGAGGATTCGTTCACCTCTGACTAGGTTGTTTAGCTCCAGAAAAGGATGAGCAATGTTCGTGGTCTTTAGTTTCAAGAAGATGAACGCTAACACTCCCAGTTAGACGCTGGTTGTGGTTTGTGTCTGGTTTTATACTTGCTCCCAAATAAATTTGGTGAAATTCCCTCTGGTTTACACCCTTGCTAACTAGATCAGAATTTGGCCCATCGAATCTAGGTGTCTGCATTACAGATCAAAGGCAATGTTTTGATGATTCCTTCTGCAAATTTCACTCCTATTTGTACTCTCACATACTTAATCTCTCTTTTGTTTAAAGGGCTGTGGTTGATACAGAAGCGTTTATATTCTGTGAATCATTCCAGAAATGCTGCTCTTAAAATATGCTAATATTTCCTTTTGAAAAGCACTGGAAAAATAATTTTAAAAAAAATCTTACCTTTTTTTTTTTAATTCTTTGCTTTAAATGAAGTGCTTTTTTTTTTTTTTTTCCCCAGTTTTGCTTTGCTGACTGAACACGTTAGGACTTTTGAGGCAAAGAGGTATGTGCATACGAATGCGTTGTAATAGAACAGGCATCTTTTCCTAGAGTTATAGCGATGTAACATTTTCCGTTCTAAACCTCTGTGTTTTCTGTGGTCTCTGAAATATAAATGATTCAGAATGAAATCTGCCGGATTGGGACTTTGTCCAAATGTGAGTATTTCTGAAAGATTTGAACAAAACTGGTTCAGCCAGTTCAGAACATTAGGAGGGTGAAAAAAAAAATATGTATTTCTCAAGTTGAATAGGCTCTTGCAGCCTTTTTTGAGCATTTCTGTAACTTCATCAGCAGAAGGCTGAAAAATGAACTCTGACATGGAAGTAGCCTTCCTTGAAGTAGACATGTATTTGCTTGTGGGAGAAGAAATTAGTTTTGATTTGACTGAGTTATAAACCTTTGAAAACTGCGATTGAGCATGTGCAGTGGATTATTTCGGTAAGCTCGTCAAGTGTGCAGCTACAGAAGGATTTTCTGTACATGCATGGCTGGCTAATGTTGCTGGAAAGGGAAAAAAATCTATCTAACCACATTGCTAAAATCAGTGAAAATACCTGGGGCTGCAGGGAGACCTTTGAAGACTGTCCCAAGATCTTGTAGACAGTGAAAAGGGCAAGAAAAGACTCTGTAGGCTTTGCAAGGTGTTTAAAGAGAAAGTGGCCTACAGATTTGGTAAAATTCAATGAGATTATGGCTCCAGAATTTAGCACTTTACACATGTAAGTATATGATGTTTTCTGTAGGGAAGCACGTTGTGTCCAGCACCCTTTCCCTCAGTAGATCTGCCCAGTGGAGGAATCCCCCAGCAGCAGGGAAGCCACTTCTTCATCTCACGTCTAGCTGATTGTAGAGCTTAAGCGGCAGGAGTTTATCAGGATTTTCACAACCTTGGGCTGCTGAGAGTGCTCTGAATGATATAGAAAATCTTGCTAATTAAAATCTAGCCTTCGGGGTAGTGTGTGTCTGTGTCTTCTTAGACGCAGGCACAATCAGCGCTTTTTCAGGAACTGCTCTCACTTGCATCAAACACACTTTGGATAAATCAAAAACTCTCATCCCGAACATCTGCGTGTCTCCTGGCAGCCCGTACTCTCCAGTGTGCCTCACTTCAATAGATGCCAGCTATTTGATTCCAAAATTTGTATTTTGCACAAATTGGGTGTCTCTCTCCAAGGCCCTCCAAAACCAAGAATCGTAATCCTGAGTTTATTGAAAGAGTCATTTGCTCTGAAGAAAGAGATGTCTTTATCTTACACCCTCTGAGTGAATACTTATTTGGGATTTCTTCCTTTGTCTCTTCACCCATCCTATCTTTCCATCAGAGCTCTGGCAGGTGGGAAGGTGTGCAGTTATTCACAAAAATCTCCGCATACCCGACAACTTCTGCCCAGGCAGTGCCAACACTGACACAAATCACCTTCTTGACAAGGCTGTCAAGTCGAGTGACTGTGCTGGTGAGCGGGTGAGCTTTTGTTGCCATTTCTTTTGGCTGCTGGATCTTTATCAGGCAATGGAATTTCTGCCAGGCCCCTGACACATCCTGGCACGGCTTGGTGAGCAGTCTTCTGCAGGGGCTCTGTAGCCACTGGTGTGGCTGGACTGGCAAAAGTCTGACGTCAGTATAGACAGGAGGACAGAAATGTGCGGTACAGTCAGAACGGATGGCAGCAGAACCACGTATCGGAAAAAAAGAGGTGAGATGACAGAGGAAACCTTTAAACACCAGGAATGTTCTTCCTTGAGTGGATGCTGTGGCTTTGAAACAGAAGTGCTTTTTAATTGTTAAGGAATGTGTATCTTCCCTTTTTAGTTTTGCGTTCTCATTTCTTGATGTCTCACAGCGGGATGAGATAGCAGCAAATGCTGAACAACAAAACTCAGCGGTGTGGAAAGAGAGCAGCGTGAGCTGCACACGCTCAAGTCGGTGAACCACAGTGGAAGGGCCTGAGGTGTTTAAGGGTGTGTGTAACTGGGTGAGCAGAAAGAAAGGTAATGACCAGGCAACGACCCCATCTCAACAGATCGGCCTCGGAGAGCAGAGCCCCACTTGGGTCAACCTGGGAAGATCCGGGCAGAGTCCCCATGAGGTCCCTTTAGCCCTGCGTAGGGGTGAGCACGTAGAGCGGGCACTGCTGTATGAGTAACGCGGTGAATGCAGGAGCGCAAGGGTGCGTGGCCTCCGCGGGATGGTGCGGTTGTCAGGGCCTTGCTGTCTCCTGTAAGGCCATGGAAGAATGCCTGGAGTAACACGAGAAAGGTGGAGGCATATCCCATGAGATGTCATGCACAGGACACTGGGCCGTCATCCAACATGACTTGGGTTTCTCCCCTTTGAGGTTTAATGAAGACCAGCCTCACTACCTGCCTCAA
>NW_010270040.1:23923-35169 GCF_000690775.1 Eurypyga helias | reverse complement strand
CCCAGCGTGTACTTGCGTTTGGGATGGCCCCGACACAGGTGCAGGACTTTGCACTTTAAAAACATGTTCATCATTACTGAAAATTTATGTTTGAGCATGTCATCAATGCCTGAATATGAAGATGCTTTCAAGAATATTTTCCTAAGATTAACAGTCTAGAATTGGTTTACTTTTCCCAAAAAATATATTTGATACTGCAGACACAGGCTAGTATTACACACCCCTCAGAGGAGAGAAACAGTTGGAGTGTGGAGGGCTCCCAACTTTGAAGCAAGAAGAAGAAAAATGTCACTGTTGCACAGCTTCATCAGCATCAGAGCATAAAAAGCAACGACAAAATTAAACTAATGGCCAGCACACCTACCAACAACACCTTGCTCTGCCTGGCTGGCTGTCTATCCAGCTGCTTCTTCCTTTCATATATATTTTTTAAGTTTTTCAAGAGCAAGAACAGTTTCTTTTGTGTTAGACAGAATCTAACACAACAGTGAAGAACAGAAGTCCCAGGCAGTGTTCACATACACATTAATAACTGATTTTCTGTACTTTAGCTAGCACCAAAATGCCTCCATATTCCAGCTGGCATATAGTTGTTCCTTAAAATAAATAATAAAAGGAAAGAATAAAAAAAAAAAGGCGTAAGAGGACTATCAAAGACTGGAATAAGAACAAAGGTTAAAACAATTCTTTCCTTCACTTACATCAGTGAATTCAGCCTTTGTTCAACACATTTTTACACTCCTGAACCTGATTTCCAGTAAGACAAAAAAGTTTACACATCTTTAAATGTCCTGATCACATATTACGTAGAGGGGAGACAGCTGCAATCAGTCTGGTTATTTTACTAAAAACATAACATGCACAGAGGGGAACACTGCACCTGGCCAGACTTCCTTGGCACTAGGATGGCCAGTAACCCATTTACGTCATTCCCTGTAGTCTGCTGGCTCATGGGAAGATAAGCAGCATCTACTTAAAAAGGAAATAAAGGGTCTATGGACATCTGGAAATTTACAGGGGATTTTCCCATTACATAACATGTGGCACTCTGTTTTATTGCCACTTCATAGTCTCATGCAAAAATTTCTACTTTGCTTCCCACAAAGTACACACGACCACCCAAAACTAGCAAACAGGTGGGATAAGCTGTCCACAGGGCAGGGAGTGCTCATTACAATTCCTAAGCGTCCTAAATTGCTGATGCATGGTATGGGAATGCCTTTCAGGGAGCCCAATTAAACACTGGAATCAGAGTGTGAGGGATCCACGTTCACACAGCTCTCCCAGTGACTACTCCCTCGCATCAAAGACACTGGCTAGCCGGTAAGCCCTCAGAAAGTCTACAGCCACTGAGAGATCAGCTGTCTGCTCTCTGAACCACATCCCTCCTTTTCCAACGGCTCCAGAGCCATGTTGCTTTTTGTAGGTATATAAGCAACAGCAGGCTGGGAATCCCCTGCCGTGGGAAATCACTGCATTCTTCCAGCTCTCTGCTCTTCTCATCTTCTGATACACAACATCACTGCCAAAATCCAGTCCAATCCCCTCCCCACTTCTACCTAAGGGTTACCGGGGGGACGTGAGGAAAAGTTATGCATAGATAGGTTTCTCAGTTCTCGATGCTGGGGAATGGAAGTGGAAATCTTTTCCCAGATAGACTGGTAGCAAAAATCTTTAAGCATCAGTGTCTCAGCTAGAAAAGGATAATACTTTAAATGGCTCAGGATATTGAAAACTTCCCAGATCATCAAGGAAATGGCTTGTAGCTTTGCAGGATAGGGGCCAGTTTCTAAACTAAGCAGCAATTATGGGACAGGTGAAAAATATGCTGGGCACGCTCTTCTTCTGAGCAGTCATTTCAGCCCGGCCTGTGCCTAAAGCAGCACATGGTGACCTGTCCGTGCACACCAAGCAGTCCTCCACCTAACCCAGACAGCCTGCTGGCAACCTGATTCTCCGTTGCAGCACCGGCCTCCCAGCCAAGGACTGAGACAGCTCTGGTAAGGCTACCTAGGCTCCAAAGCCGTAGGGACCATCAAAGCAGGAATACAGTGCTAATGGCAGAATCTCTTCGGAAAGGAAGGTTGTTGATCAGACAAATTTAGGCTTAAGAGCCCTGTAATCCCAAGAGCCCATAAAATGGGAAGAGCTACACAGAGGACAGGGGATTTCACTAGCGTTTTTTTTAATTCATGGACCTCTTCCTGGATCATATTTCTGTGTTTCATGCTATTTAGTCCTGTAAGTTTTCTCTCTAGTTATGCCTTTTGCTCAGAGATCTGGTGCTGTGAAACGTAGAAACAAACATTAAGATGTGCAAAAAAAGGATTTTTATAAAATTCAACTATGAAGGATTCATCTATTTCAGTGGAACCAACTAATGATGAAGTAATGACATTTCCCGTAGTAAGTAAAACACAAGTAGTCAAAAAGGCAGGGAATGAGCACATGTAGCAAAGCCTAAGAGGACTCACAGCACATAAGAGGTGACAAAGATGCAGGCGTTAGCTAAAACAAGAAGTCCAGGGAGGGCATCCTGGGCTGTCAGAAGTGCTTGGCCATGACTGCAGGAAGGTGGGGGGACAGCGCAACTGCCTGATGCATTTTAAAATGAACCTGGATAGAAACAGTAGGAAACAGTGTAACAGGAAACAACCCTTCACCACCTGAGAAACAGACGGAGGGCAACGCACCAGCACTTTTCTATTCCCTCCATGTATTAAAACTCATTGCTAAAAACCCCAAGCTAGGCAGCAGTGTGGCGGGGCCGCAGACCCACGAAACAAAGCCTGTCAGCCAGCTTAATACCTCACGTGAGCCCAGGGGAAAAAATAAAAAGCTAACTGGCAGCATGATGGAAATAAACGTCTTCAGAAATTATTTCAAATTTTCTAATGCAGCGTTTCAACACCACTGGAGAAGACACATCTCTTTACTTAAGCATTAGTTGCTACATATTAATAAATCAATCAGAGTTGGTAGATTTTAGAAAGACCTAAAAGATATATATTCTCCTGGAAATGTTCCTTTAAAAGTCAGATGGTCTTTTAAAGAGCTTCCAGCCTGGGGACTCACAGTGCAGTGCCCTGGAAGACAATTGACATTCTGAGTGACTGGGCTGCGAATTCAAAATCCCAACTCGACCTGCTCAAGTCAGGATTCAAACTCACATATTTTAAAAATAGGAAAAAGACAAAAAGGAAAAAAAAATAAGAGTAAGGAAAAGACTTGAATTCCTGCAACTCCCCAGGACCGAATCTCTCAGGGCAGAGGTGCAATAGTGGATCATGGAATATCTCTGTACCTGCACGAGGCATACTCTGTGCTTCGCCATACTAAATATGAATCTCCATATGGTTAGCAATACAGCTGACAAAGGACAATTGTTTGCTATGAAAGCTACTAGTGAAAATGAAAAACGTATTATAATGAGTAATTTCCATTGAATTTTCTGTTTTTAATTAAAAAAGGAAACATTCTAATTTACCTGGCTTTGGCTATAGCAACTTCCAGTCATTACTTGCTGTTTCTTTTTATTTCTTCTGGGAAAGGAGCACAGAATAGGAAAAGTGGAAAAACTGAGACTGCCATATAAATAGCTTCATTCCTAGCAATTGCATAACTTTTCATTTCAAATCAATTTTAAATGTATTTCCCTCCCTTCCAACAAAAAAAATCTGAACATTCTGAATAATACATCCATTCTGCTAACATTGTTTTCACAGTCTGAAAAGCCATTATTTTGACAAAAACATTATGAGCAGTTCTTGCTAACAGCATCCCACTTTTTCTCCTCCATAGCAATCCCTGCACTCAGCTCAGCATCTGGCTGAAAGTTTTGCATAGCTCCAGAGATCAGCGATGAGGTAGGGAGGGGTCTCACTCCTCTTTGATACCAATTCTCATCTCTCTCTTCCACATAAAGCTTTTGCTAGTTGATAGCAAACTGGAAGCCAATGAGAAATGCTGCAGGATTAGCCCTGGTTTCTAAATAGAACAAGACAAAACGTGTCCACCACAAAGGCAAGCAAGAAAAGAACAAACAGTAAAACCCTTCTCTACACCTAAGAAGACACTCTGCCTAGGATACAGCCAAAAAAAAAAATCACTAGAGAGAGCACTCATTCCTGGGTAGACTGAGGACTCCAGTCTCCTACCCCACACCTGTCACAAGTACAAAAATAAGTCTAGGAGAAAGGAAGGGAAAAGCATTTCTAATCAACACTTAAAGGGAAGATACCTGAAGTGCTCTTAATAACCTGGCAGAACTTCTGTTACCAAATTGTGTTGAGTAACTGAGATTTAGAAGTAACTAAGGAAAATGATTACTTGGTACCACAGGCAACAGATGGTTCCTGCAACCTGCCAGTTGCCAGATTCCAGGCCAAACTTCTCCCCCATGTAACTTCATCACACATTAATTTAATTCATTTTATCTACGGTACCTAGTTATCAGCTGCCAATATTTTGCTGCTCGCTAGTTCCTCGTGCAATAAGATGCATGTTCTAGTAGTCAGGGTGTATGCATGAGTCAAAAGAAGGTGGCTCACGACCTGTTTGTGTGGCCTTAGGCAAAGTGCTCTTTGAGGGAATATAGCTAGGACTGCAGCAGCCACACTGTAAAGTTTAATTAGTGATTTTAAAGTGTTCCACCCACTCAAAAGACAAGCTAACATAAGAACAACCCGTTTTCCTTTATGACGTTAACAGTCCCCTTCCAAATTAAGCAAGGGAAGATGCATCTATAAAACACAGCAGATGTTCTTGCGTCACTCCTGATGGCTCAGCCCCACGAGGCGCTGGTTTACTCTGCACACAGAGAGAGAGGCAGGGCAACGGCAGGGAGATGGGAATCCTTCATCAACCTCAACTCCTGACCCACCTCCAGCAGCACCAGACAGCTTCCCACAGCACAACAGGTTCCCCAGACCACCTCGGCACCAGCTGTGGGGAGCTGACACGGGCTGCACCTCTGCGGGGACTGCCATGCCCAGCCATACGATACCTCCCTCCTGTGAGACAACATGGGAAACCAGGACACTCACCTTCCCCATTTAAATACAAACCAAGTGAATCTGGACACTGACTGTCCAGTGTTTTCAATGGGAATCACGGCCCACGGTTTATGCACTGCTCAGGCAGGTGATCTGCCGGCCCTCTTCTTCCCCCAAAACCTCCTTAAGGGGAACCTGCATTTTTCACCAGTGGCCATCCAAACCACCTAAAAGGCTCAGAGGAAGGGAAAGGTGTAGAGCCAGGGAGGCTTCTTGTATGCAGCACCGCCCAGCACCAAGTACGACTACTTAGCTTGCTTTATAGACTCCTGCATGTTCCTCCACTTCTCTGGGGCTTTATAAAGTCATTAAAAAAAGGTAAGTTAAAAGACATGCACCTAACAGGAGAAAACCCCTCCACACATTTAATTAAGACCTAAATAATGAAAAAAGCTACCAGGTTCATGCCTGTATGTTCCAGTTAGACTTATGAGAAAAACACAAGGGTTTAGCTACCTTTAATTACAAACATTGTTTTCAAAATGAGAAGCTGCTTTCAAAGCAGCCGGTTTTCACACGTGATGCGTGCTACTGCAAAAAGTAAAACTGCCTCCACAGTTCACAGAAAAGGGAGGACATTTATCACTGTAAACTGCTTCTACAGAATCCCTAACATAGGATTTCCTACAGAATTAAATGAAAGGGGGAAAGGACATGAAAAACGCATCAGTCCGCTGCAGTCTTCCAATTACCTCACGAACACAGACTAGAAGCAGTCACCTGTTAAAAAATACATGTTGATATAAGGTATACTGTTACTGCGCAGCACCGAGCCCGTCTGCTGTCTCAGACCACAGCTCGCTGTTGGCTTTCTGTCAGACGTCTCCCAAGAGCATCCTGCGCAGTTTCTCTATGACACTGCTCATCCAGGGCAGCAGAATTAGAGGCATTCAAAGTATATCTCCTAAAATATCCATTCCCAGTAACGTTTTCCAACTAGTGGGAGAGATTAAGATTGCAACTGTACCAAACTGCACCTGCCACTCACCACACAACTAGTTGATTTTAAACCACAGGCTGTTTCATCACGATGAAAGTGAAGTCAGAGGTAACTACCATAGAGGCAAGAGTGCAAGACTGAGCAGAGAAAGAAGGCAACAGTGGTGTTCAGCAGAATGTTTTGTGTGGTGGGTTGACCCTGGTTGGAGGCCAGGTGCCCACCAAAGCCGCTCTGCCACACCCCTCCTCAGCTGGCCAGGGGAGAGAACATGTGACAAAAGGTTCCTGGGTCAAAACAAGGACAGAGAGACATCACTCAGCAATCACTGTCAAGGGAAAATAGATTCAACTTGGGGGAATTAGTTTCATTTATTACCAATCACATCACAGTAGAATAATGAGAACTAAAACCAAACCTTAGAGACACCTTCATCCCACCCTCTCTTCTTCCTGGGCTCAGCTTTGCTCCCTATTTCTCTCCCTCCTCCCTGCCAGTGGCACAGGGGGACAGGGAATGGGGGTTCTGGTCAGTCCATCCCACTGTTTTCTCTGCTGCTCCTTCCTCCTCAGGGGGAGGACTCCCCACACTCTGCCCCTGCTCCAGAGTGGGATCCCTCCCACAAGACAGTCCTTCAACAACTTCTCCAACGTGAGTCCTTCCCACAGCTGCAGTTCTTCATGAACTGCTCCAAAGTGGGTCCCTCCCACAGGGTGCCGTCCTTCAGGAGCAGCGTGCTCCAGTCTGGGTCCCCTGCGCGGTCACAAGTCCTGCCAGCAAACCTGCTCCAGCCTGGGCTCCTCCCTCCACAGTGCCACAACTCCTGCAAGGAACCTGCTCCAGCGTGTGCTTCCCACAGGGTCACAGCCTCCTTCAGGAATCCCCGTGCTCCAGTGTGGGATCCTCCCTGAGCTGAAGGTGGGTCTTTGCTCCCCCGTGACCCTCCATGGCTGCAGGGGCACAGCCACAGGCTGCACCACAGACAGCTGAGGAATCTCTGCCCTTGTGCCTGGAGCACCTCCTCCCCCTCCCTCTCCACTGACCTTGGCACCCACAGTGTTCTTCCTCTCACATACTCTCATTCTTCTCTCCAGCTGCAATTGTCTAGGTTGGGGGGTTTTCCCCCTTCCTCAAATATGGTATTCCTGAGGCATTACCACCATCACTGTTGGGCTTGGCCTTGGAGAGCAGTGAGCCTGTCTTGGAGCCAGTTTCTGGCATGGTTTCTGTCAGACACAGGGGAAGTTTCTAGTAGCTTCTCACAGAATCCACTCCTGTATCCTCCCCACTACCAAAACCTTGCCATGCAAATATGATACAATTTGTTATTTCGGCAGGTAATAGCAATAAAGTCAGAAAATCTATTTAAGCAGCACTGCTGAGGAGAAAAAAAAAACACCACACCCCACAACCCCCATCCTCTGATTCAGTTGATTTCACAGAATTCAAGAACAAACTTCCCTTAATCTTAGCACTCATAAAAGCTAAGAATCCCAAAACCCACTGGGACATCTTCCTCTCCAGACATTCATCCCCAACAGAATCCACAACACTAGGCTGAGAAAATTCTCCTGCTGCAGGTTTCCCCCAAAACACCAGGTAACCACTGCTGCTCTAGCCACCCTAGACAGCGCACACCCTCTTTCAGTACCTTCACACCCAAAGTGCAAGACTCTGCACAGTGCAATCACTGTCTTTATTGCAGTAAGTTGGCATCAGGAGGGGCTGGCATGTGCTCCCCCCTTTCCTCCTCACCAGGTTCTTGCTTCTGTGTCAACTCTGTGCCCACTGACAGAGTGGAACTCTGCCTCTTGCTCAATCATTTTACATCCTGCTTCTCCACACCGAAACACACATCCACACACTTTTAGCAAAGCCACTCCTCTTGCTGGCACTTCAATCTTGGCTATGACCCAGGACCTGGAGATGCAACCCCCTTCTCCAGACCTCTGTGGCTTTTACAGCACTCCCTGTCCCAAACGTCTTCTCACAAGCTGAGGAGTCCCAGCCCTTCCATGATTCCTCACAGAGCTATCACTAAGGGTCTGGTGAGCTTTCTCCATACTTCTTCAAGGTGGGATGATCCAAATTGCATGGAACTAGTAACTCTATCATATTGAGTTGAGATCTTGATGGGGTTTATAATGCAAAAAGAAATGCAATTAATTTAGGGACAGGCCATGACCAAAGAAAACCCAAGGTACCCCAGCATACCATTCAGTCTAATCTGCAGTCCCTACTAACCTGGGTTCTCCTCTGGTTCTTTTGTAGTTTGCTCCTTGGAGGTATTCAAGTGTGTAACTCTAAGCAATGTGATTAGAATTGATCCAGCGAGTCTCCTATCCTGCCCCAAGGGAACAATTACACTGCATTTAAAGAACCAAATTAAAGCACTTGATTTCCAACCAGAGATCCACAGGTGAAAAGCCACGCTTGCCTCCTTGCACTAAACCTCCTAGCCACAACATAGTTGCCCATACACACTGTGTAATAGTTGTTAACGTACATACACCAGTCTCCTACAAAGGTGACTGGTTACACCAGTGAGATCTCAAAAACAGCGAAAAACAAAGTAGCCAGTGCTACAGGTGGGCGCTCAGCTAAGGGGATGGGCCTGAAATGTAAAGCACACACGTTTTCCACAGTTATCAAAGAAAACTCTCGCCAATCCATTCGAGGTGAGAGGTTTGGTAAGAGATGATGTAAAGTTAAGATTTTTCTTTGACCACAAGCTTTCTTAAGTTTTCCACAGAGGAATGGAACTACTTGCTACTAGTGAAATCGATGGGTTTTTTGTTGGTTTTTTTGTTTGTGGGGTTTTGTGGGGTTGTTTTTTGGTTTTGGGTTTGTTTTGGGGTTTTTTTTTTTTTAAGTGACAAAAAAGAGTGAGATCCCTGGGACAGCAGGTGGGGTATGTCAAAAGTTACAGCCTTGGTCAGAAAGCAGGGTGGGGAAGAAGAGATGAAAACAGAATAACACGAGGCCTGTACTCTCCTGTAAAACTCATCGTGCTATTAAGCATTTTATTATTTCAGTGACTCCAATATCCCCATTTCATGCTCCCGAGTTGGTGCTTTCCCATTATCAAGATCTGCCCACAATACCACTGGTCCAGAAAAGAAATTAGTTGCTTCCCTCTTTTAAGAGCTGTGTTTGATTTTAATTACATTTATACTTGCTTGGGAAATCAGATTTCACTCTCAAGAGGGTTAAAAAAGGCAAAGGGAAGGGAAGAAAAAAAAAAAAAGAGACACGGAGAGAAAGAAACAGAAAGAGGAGAGAAAAAGTTAAGTCGGATGAATCCAATTAAGAGTTTCTAAGTTCCTATCCCTGAAGTTTCAGCCAAAGCCACTACTTAGGAATATGAGGGAGTTTTTTAATTATTTTTTAAGTTTTGTTTTATTGGTCGACTATTCAGAAAATTGCTGACATACAATTCTTCAGGCAGACATGGTTATCAATCAGTAGAAAATGCTTTTACCTGGAGCTGCTCATAAGAAGTTGAAGTCTTTCCAAGATGAACTTAATGCAGATGAATGGTAGTTCAAGGGAGAGGAAAAAAAAGAAGTGAGGATGGGGAAAGTCTGGTCACCTTTTCCCCCATGTGGGTTATTACTCAAGACTGAAAAAACAAAGTGCTGCAGTCCTGGTGCAGAGTCAGAGAAGACACTGCAGAAGCGGGTAAGAAGCAGTTAATAACAAAGACTGCTCCATGAAAAATTCTTTTGCTTTTTGACTTGTTCCCTTCATCCTTGGTGACGGAGTTTCTCACTGACACAACACGATGTTGCTTGTCCAAGCTGTACTCACGAGTGCCAAGACATTATTCCTAGTTGGCTATTCTAGAGCTGCTGGTCAGCACTCAGCAGCAGTCAAACCTTCATTTGCCATTCCTTTCTCCCTCTCCTGCACTCTCCTCTTCCTCTCCTTCCAGCCTTTCATTCCTCTACCCTTACCCCTCCTCACTCCGTTTTAATCAAGGTTCTTTCCTAATTAAAACAAACAAATATGAGGAAGCAATTAACGTCTTGAAGGAAGCAGATGGTGGAATAGTGCCATTTCGTTATTGCATTAAGCCTTAACTTACTATCTCTTCAAACTTTCTGCACTTTAATTAAGCGCTGTTACAGGCAAGTTCAGTGGGCTCTAGGGTAGGGTTTACCCAATTAGCTCCTGAAAAGCTGATGGTGCGCAGTGGCAGACTGAGCATGCTGTGCAGCGTGCAGCTGTAAAGACCAACCCCAGGGCCAAAAGGGACTAAGCACTTCCCTTACACATGCAGCAGGTGGAAAAACGAGCAAGGGGGAACTGAACGTCAGTGATATGGCAGAAACATGAACTAGCCCTGCTCTGCCATGTTCTGGCACAAGTTTTTCACAGCCCACGTCACAGGACTCATTGATTGTGGATTCTACGTGCACACATTTTAAGGGGTCATGGTGACTTTCACAGTCTAAGCCATCTTCCCAAAGAGAGGGCAGGAGTGAAGACCACCGCAAACACTGGTCAGAAAAATTATTGATAGCTTTCAGGTCCATTTATCAGCCCACCACCTCAATCGTCAGCTTCCATTATACCCCTAGATAATATGGACCACTGAAGAACTGGCAAATAAGGAACTTGAATCATCTAGAAAAATCCAGAAACAGAGGGATTTGGGGTTTTTTCCCCCCCTCACATTTCTGCTTGCAGTCAGCCTAGCATTGCTGAACGCAGACCTTTGCAGATGAAGTACACATCGAAGAGCAGTTGTGTTGGCCATGGTCATCCTCTCACTTGGGTCCACATACACATGCCACAACTGTGGGCAACCAACAGATGCAGTGATCCAATCTACCTCTGCCCCACCACATTCTGGCAGGTGATCCATTACTGTTCAACACCAGAGAGATTAGTGTCTCTGAATCCTACTTGCAAACATCTAAGAGTAAAAAACCAGCCAGCATGGCTCAGATGGACACAGCCCATCCCATGGATCCCAAGCTTCTCTGCACAGAGGTGCCTCAATTCTCCCACTCATATGAGGAAAGATTTACTACATCCATTTCATAGGTAGGAAGGCAAGCCACAGAGTTTTAGTGAGTCCCAGTGTCACACAGGGACTCTGTTTCTCTCAACCACAAAGATCATCTTTTTTGTATAACCAAGGCTGGAATATGACTCATGGAGGACTCGCAAATAATGAAGCCAGAGAATATCCCTGGGGGTCATCTGGCCTGAGAATGTCTTTGAATTAATTTCTATTTGAAGCAGTA
>NW_010270040.1:0-23892 GCF_000690775.1 Eurypyga helias | reverse complement strand
TTTGTATTTGGAGTAGGGTGGGGGGTGGGGGGGGAATCCAATACTCTCAAAGATTTCTATTAATGGAGAATTCATAACAATTCCTAGAACATTTTTTCAGGGCCTAATTTTTATAGTTGTTAAAGACTGTCACCTTATTTCTAGTCCAAATTTGTCTATTTCAGCTTCTAACCACTTCATCTTGTTACATACCTTTGCTCAACTAGAGAACTCTATTGTAAAAGCTCCTCTTCCCCTCTTAAGGATAAAAGGCAATATGCATCATGCATTTGCTGAGGGATGAGACTCATATCGTAGTACCCTGGCATCTCTTCATCCATCAAAGTTTCAAACTCAAACAAGGAAACCATTAAACACAATACTAAACATGCTGTGGTTGCATTTCTGTAACTAATGTTTTCCTTGCAGGTCCCTTCATTTACAACTCTGCCATATACAATCCAAACGTATTCATTATGCTGAATATTTAATTGTGTAAAACACAGAGACTATGAACATCCACTTCCCACTACAACCATGATTTAGCCTCAAGTACAGATGTAAGATTTTGTGCTTTCCTGTGGATTTTATCATAACTATGGCTTACACACACCATACGGAGAAGAGAGTTTAGTAGTGTTACGGGAACAGAAACTCCCAATTTCTTGATTTTGGGTACTTAAATTCTCTATTATCACACTATAGGGTGGTATGCACACACAATGGGATTACAGAATCATAGATTCACAGAATCATATAGGTTGGAAAAGACCGTTAAGATCATCAAGTCCAACCATTAGCCCAGCACTGCCAAGTCCACCACTAAACCATGTCCCTAAGTGCAACATCAGTAAGTCTTCTAAATTCCTCCACCCCCACCCTGGCCATCCTGTTCCAGTGTCTGACAACCCTTTCAATGAAGAAATATTTCTTAATATCCAGTCTAAACTTCCCCTGGTGCAACTTGAGGCCATTTCCTCTTGTCCCATGGCTTGTCACTTGGGAGATGAGACTAACACCCACCTCTCTGCAACCTCCTTTCAGGTAGCTCGAGAGAGAGAGATAGGGTCTCCCCCTCAGCTTTCTTTTCTCCAGACTAAACAGCCCCAGTTCCCTCAGCCACTCCTCATAAGATTGAGCTCCAAACCCTTTACCACCTTTGTTGCCCTTCCCTGGACACATGCCAGCACCTCAATGTCTCTCTTGCAGTGAAAGGCCCAACACTGAACACAATATTGGAGGTGCAGCCTCACCAGTGCCCAGTACAGTGGCACAACCACTGCCCTAGTCCTGCTGGCCACACTGTTCCTGATGCAGGCCAGGATGCCATTGGCCTTCTTGGCCACCTGGGCACGCTGATGGCTCATATTCAGCTGCTGTCGACCACCACCCCCAGGTCCTTTTCCACCGGGCAGCTTTCCAGCCATTTGTCCCCAAGCCTGTAGCGTTGCAGGGGGTTGTTGTGACCCAAGTGCAGGACCTGACACTTGCTCTTGTTGAACCTCACACACTTGCCCTCAGCCCATTGATCCAGCCTGTCCAGATCCCTCCTACCCTCAAGGAGATCAACACTCCTGCCCAACTTGGTGTAGTTTGCAAACGTTCTGAGCGTGTACTCAATCCCCTCACCCAGATCATTAAGACAATTAATTAACACCACTTGTGACCAGCCAGAGACTGGATTTAACTCCATTCACCACAACTTTTTGGGTCTGGCCATCCAGCCATTTTTTTACCCAGCAAAGAGTGTGCCCATCCAAGCCAAGAGCATCCAGTTTCTCCAGGAGAATGCTGTGGAAAATGGTGTCAAAGGCTTTACTGAAGTCCAGGTAGACAACATCCACAGCCTTTCGCTTGCCCACTAAGCGGGTCACCTTGTCATAGAAGGAAATTAGGTTGGTCAAGCAGGACCTGCCTGTCACAAACCCATGTTGACTGGGCCTGATCACCTGGTTGTCCTGTACATGCTGCTTGTTGGGTAGATCCCATCCAGTCCCATAGAGTTGTGCATGTCTAAGTGGTGCAGTAGGTCACTAACCATTTTCCCTTGGATTATGGGGCCTTCATTCTCATTATATTAATTCTTCATTACCAACATGAGATTCAAATAGTTTGATATGAGTATGAAATCTCACACTAAAAGTACATTTATATGTAACCATTTCACATCTATCCTTATTTAAGGCATGTGCTGGTTACACACAACTATACCGTGTTCTCAAAAAGCAGATGTGTTCAGATCCACATACTATCAAAATGTTACCTTCAATTACGCTAAAGAAAGGCCTATTTCGTACTAAGTGTATTGTCTATCTGATTATTTGACCTCATAAATCAATTTGGCCATGCAATTACATTAGGCGGATGCTTAACACAGATGCACTAATAGGAAGCAGTGGCATGCTGGCTTCTAAATTAAATCTGACTTGCCCAGTTACACCTTATCCCCAACCTATGGGGTTTAGGAAATCCCACCAATGCCTCTGAAGCAGGAATTGAATCCATGCTGCCACAAAAACCAACATCCATGCCATGAAAATCACATCCTTCTGCTTTGTAAATACCACATATGCTAAAACAGTTTGCGCAGAGATTTAAAACACAAAGGTTCTGTGCTGAGACCTGACAGGTGGATCTGAACACAAACCTGGCAATGAGTTGTCTTACAGCCATACCCAGAGGCCTTAACACATCTGAGGCTTGCCTCCAGCCATCATGCTGGACACTGGTTAGACCTGCTCTGAAACAGCAAGTCCTAGTCTGATCACCTGTGCTTGAGAAGGAGGCAGCCAGACTAAACAAGCTTCAAGAAAGCCTCCAAGGATGAACCAGACTACCCAGAGTCTATTTCACAAGAAGAAACTAAGACAACTTTCAGCCTAACAAGACACAGACCAAGAGAGATGACTACTCTCTGTAAATAATTTAGGGACAGGAAAGAAGAGAGATTCAAGCTGAAGAGCAGCACTAGCACCAGAACGAAGGTGTATAAACTGGCTATAAGTAAATGTATACTGGGAATTAAAATAGCATTTCTAAGCATCAGCAGACTGAAGTTCTGAAATAGCTATGTACCCAGAAAAGAAGCAGACATCACAAAACTAATGGGCTTTATTTTCTTTACAAGACATAGAGCTGCAAGCCATAGGACTCAGGAGGTCCTCTGCCTTCATGTGTTCCTACCCTGATCAAGGTAAATATTGTAAAAAACACATGAGAAGGCACAGTCTGAGCCCCAGAGGGCCAATAAATATTAGAAATAATTTAAAACAAAGCTGAAGGATGGTAGGGTAAGAGAAACTGTTCCCAGTGTACTGTTCCCAAGAATGTTTTAAGTCTCAAAATAGCTTCACTGTATACGAGCATATTCTGTAGGTCACAGAGCTTCCCCCATTACACAGGCAACTGGAGTAGATCATTATAATGGCCACTTCTGGCCCTAAAATCCATGCATCGCAAGGCAGTGTAAAAATGATACAAGCATCAACAGAAAACCTGAAATTCTAACCCCATTCACTCAGCACTTAAAACCTGACAGCGATTCAGATCTCAAATCTTTTCCTAGCGAGGAATCACAGCCTGACCTAGGGCTCATGCAAAGGTAAAATGTAAACTCCAAAATGTCTGATCTGTATTTGTAAGAGCACAGGGACACCTTCTCAGCACTTGTTCTTGCATTTCTTTGTCATCTTTTAACATAATATGGAGAAACGTCAGTCCCTGGATACAATAATACACCACTATAAGTCAAAGGTGCAAAGTAAATAATAGTAAGCATAATTTAACATGAGGATAAGGGGGGAAAAGCACTTACAGAATCACAGAATCATTTGGGTTGGAAGGGACCTTAAAGACCATCTAGTTCCAACCCCCCTGCAATGGGCAGGGACACCTTCCACTAGACCACGTTGCTCAAAGCCTCATCCAGCCTGGCCTTGAACACTTCCAGGGATGGGGCATCCACAGCTTCTCTGGGCAACCTGTTCCAGTGCCTCACCACCCTCTCTGTGAAGAACTTCTTCCTGATATCCAATCTAAATCTATCCGCTTTCAGTTTAAACCCGTTCCCCCTTGTCCTGTCACTACAGGCCCTTGTAAAAAGTTCCCCCCCAGCTTCCTTGTAGGCCCTTTCAGGTACTGGAAGGCTGCAATAATGTCTCCCCGGAGCCTTCTCTTCGGCAGGCTGAACAAGCCCAACTCTCTCAGTCTTTCATCATAGGAGAGGTGCTCCAGCCCTCTGAGCATCCTCATGGCCTCCTCTGGACTTGCTCCAACTGGTCTATATCCTAAGAAAGCATGAACAGACAGTGTAGTTGCAGTCTTTCAAACCACTTCCAAAGCAAAATCATAGCTATGACTTTTAGAAACCCTTCCAGAGGAACAGACAAGACACAATCCCTGCCTCAGCCGTATTTCACCTCCTGCAACTACAGTGTATCTTATCAACCACCCTCTCCATGTTCAGCCAGCCAGCCCTGCTGCCCAACTCCAGGGACAAAATACACTGAATGCCTTAAAAAACAAGAGTACAGTGATCATTTAGCTTCCTATAGAAAGTAACCTCAGAGAAGTGCAGTCTCTACTGTAGATGAAGTGAGCAAAATAATCAGGACAGGCAAAGGCCAGAACACACACATGACATTAATTCAGTGCATCTCTCTTTTTGAACTCCCAGATGAGATTCAATCCTTCCTTGCCTAGGGGTAACCAAAGACAGCACATTTACCCCAAGGGAGAGCTGACTCCTACAGCAGACTTTACATGCACACAAGTCCTCTACGTGGCTGAACAGATGCCAAGCCTGAAAAGAACTTCCGCTCATCTGAAGATCCGCAGAGTATCTAAAACCTGCACACAACAAATATTTATGGTCTATAAATACACACAGACACATTCCTCCTCCTCTCTCCACAGAGCAGAGACTCCCACTACAAAGCGTCTTGCAACATGTCAGGCATATTGACAAACCAAGCATAAGTTTGGCTTTTCTCTCTGCTCCGCATAGCAAGGCCATGTTCTTTATTCCTGCTCCTCTGATATTTATTCCTCCCTTTTTTCTCCATCTTCTGCCTCAAGCCAGAGGCTTGTCTGCTGTCTCTTCATATTGGAAACATGCAAGCTTGTTTGGTTTAAAAGGTCAATCACAGCTTGTTTGTACTAAGTCTCTGATGCAAAAATCTCTTACTATAAGTTAAGAAAAAATACTGGAGAAGAGACAGTGCTGGATGGAGGAGTATGAGGTCTGGGTAACATATTAGGTACACTGTGGTTATCAAGACAGCATCCATCAACTGAAGGGTTCATAGGCTATATTCTTGGTCAACAGCAAATAATCCAATTTAATTCAGCTCATAACAAGAAAGGCTTAAGCCAAATGAGGTTACCTCATATCCATCATAAGCTACTAGCATCCACAAGGATGGTGACCATCAGACCAACTGATGCATCATATGTTTATCTAAAGCAATTGACTGAGCATCACAAAATTTAACTCCTCAGCACCAGGAAAGGGGCTAAAAGAACACCAGTTCTGTTTTACAGAAGCCAAATGGATAAAGCTATTAAGGCTGGCACTTACATGATCATGGGTCATGATAGAGGCCAGAATATTTTAAAGATGTCCTGTGACTAGTTAGGGGCTTTTTTTTAAATGCATATAAAAAGCTTTAAAAATACAACCCAACATTTAAAAATATATGTCAACAATGGGATGTTCCACTTAGTTTAATGGCAACAACCATCTTTCAAAATAAACTGAACAGAGTGTCTGGTGCGTCTATTTAATTCTATCCAATTTGGCAATGCTAACTGTGTGCCATAAGCTCTCTATAGGTAACCGAGCAATTCAGCAATCAAACGCTGTCCAAAGCTGAATTAGTGGATCCTATTCCACGCTGGCTTTGCCAATGGTTATATGGTGTAGCTACAAACTACCTGCCACATTTTCAATTTGGGAAAAAAAAGAAAAGAAAAGGTTGTAGTTGTTTCTTCTCTCCCTGGCCTGCCAGGGCATCAGTGCAGAACCACATACTACCTTGGTGGTAGCTGATGGTACTGCTAAGGCAACTCCATGAGTATTGCTTCTTGGCCTGCATCAGATGCTGTGAGGATGAACGTTATGCTCCCCCCCTGGAGGAAACCCTGAACCCCAGAGCTGGGTACCCAGCCCATCAGGAAATAGATTAAGTGTTCCCTGTGTCACATACCCCACAAACCACTTCATATCCACATTTCATATCACCATTCTATAATTCTATGATTCTATGATTTCCGTGCTCTGTGCTGTAGGCCCTGGAATTAATTTGCTCTTTCCCCCTTCCTTCAAATATCAGAATAAAAAGAATTAAGTTCCTTATCCACTCCCAAGCCTGCAGTTCTGCCATCTTCCAAAGAAGTTGTTTTCCATGGTATAGCCAGCCACCATGGCCACTCCAGGACCTTAAGAGAAAACCTAACCAAACCACAGTCTGCCAATTCCAAGACTAACAACAGGTTTTGCTTTTAACTGGGCGTAAGGGGATCAGCTCTTGCACGTTATTTTCAACAGTTATTGATGGCCTTTCACAACTCACTTAAGGACTCTATTCTGTTCTGCCACTTGAGAGTTACAAAACCATCAATAACCACAGAAAATAATGCACCCTGAGAGGGGCCAGAGCAGAACCTCCTTCTCCAAAATCTTTCTTTACCTATGTAGTCTGCGGTGAACCACAGCCCTGAGTAGCTCAGTAGTACAAGCTTCAGCTGACACCCACACACCAGTGAGGAGCAGCACTCCTCTTTCGTAAATCAGCATGTTCACTCGAAAAGAGAAAAAAAATATTCCCCAAGAAAAATACTACTGTTTCATTTCCCTTCTGTGTGAAAAAGTGTGAGTCTCTGTCCTGTATAATCAGAGACAGCCTTGGAGCAAACACCCACATAGCACCCTGCTGCTATTCATTAATCGCTCCGGCGCTCGTGATGAAATCCCAAAGAAATTTTATAGCCTTTCTGTAACTCTCCACATCTGCTTGAAGAGACCCCAAACAGACACACACAGGGGCACCCATCACACACTACCACATATTTGAGAGCTTGGTCCCTGTGGAGTATCAGAGCAGTGCCACACATACCTGCTCCCACAAGAGACAAGAAGTAGAAAATCAGTGACCTCCAATTACTCACAGCACATGGTGAAATACAACTGTACAAACTGTACCTGCCTGCAGAGGGTATCGATGTATTTATTGCACAGTGTCTTGGGAAATTCCAGTGAGGTGTATGACATGCGAGGAGAAATGCTGCAGAAGCTAAATATTGGCCTCTAAGAGCAAAGCAGCCAAGAAACAAAGCAGAGATGTTCATTACTCCATCAAGACAACAGGAAAGGCCAGAAGTCATGGTTGCAGCAGATGACAGATCCTCCCTCAATCACTGCTGCTCTTCTCGGACACACACAATTCTGGTGTAGAGAGTCCACATTTCGTTGGGGGAAGAAAGTGATTAATGCTATCCAAAGAATTAGGGGAAATAAAGTAATATTCAGCTCTACTGAAGTCAAAAGCAATTTTCATTGGCTTCAGTAAGGTTAGAAAGTACTTTCTTGTCCTAAATTTTTAATTAGATGCTTAAGGCAGGGGATATTTTATAATCAAAGACACCAACAATCCCCAAAGATGGAATTTTGAGCTGTTCTTTTTTCCACGAAGTTTAACCTGGACACTTCTGAAAGATACATGAACTTCCTCTGTGTTCTGTTGAGATTTGGAACACAGGACAAAGCCTCAAGGATGCCTACACCATAGCAGATGCAAACTGCCACAGAAACTCGCACTTTGCATCTCCAGTCCAGCATCCTCCTCTTCTGGTTCAGATCAACCTATCTCCATCCAGTTACAGAAACTGCGATTGTAGATAAAGACGTAAAACCTGGTTAACTCTTATTAACTTTACAGCATCGCATCACGAAATATCATCTCGGTTTCCACTGCTAACAATTTAAGCCACAGGCTTCCTGGCCTGAGTTCCTCTTGCTCTTTCCATTCAGATACGCACTGCAGGCTGCAGCCGTTTTGAGCTACCCACCTTACCTGTGCACACGCACTCCAGAACAATATGAATATTACATGTAGCAGCATTGGCAGCAAAGGATATATTAAGTCCTATATTTTTAATGCCACTTTTAGTATGCCTATAAAAAGACTATGCGAAAGACTGGATTATGTTTTTTCATGCTGTATGGGAACAGGGTACAAGTGAGAGATGTGGCAAGCGGGACTGCTCCCATCCAGGTGCAGCCTTTGGCAACCAGTGTCGGGATGGGATTTGCAGAGAACGCTGTAAAACTTATCTTTCTACAAACACCACAGCTAGTTGAGCTCACAGGATTTTTACACCTCAGGAGGTTTCCAATGGGATATCATATTAGAAGTGCTGGTGTGGTGAATGCCATCCCTTGCAGGGAGTGGATTACATGCTGCTCTTCAATTTCTCTGCAATCACTCAAAAACGTGCCATCTTTACATCTCATTGTGTGCCCTCCTACAGCTCATATTAGAGTGCCAGAAGGAAGAGGAATGCCTGCCAGACACTTAACAAAATGTGATGATATTTTGAGCCTTCTCTCATTATTTGTCCTTACTTTGTACAAACTAAATCAGGGCACAAGGAACAATTACAGCTTCACAAGTGTCTTACCTTCCTCTGCACTAGCCCTGTTACTGTACTTCAGTTCTGGCCTGAAGAGACTTCCCCAGCAGCAATAGAACATGTAACATCCATGATCCTTGCAACTTTTGGTTTCCTTGAGATAGTAAACGTACAAACTAAAGCAGGACTGTGAGCACTTTCAAGCATGGATAGCTGAGATCACTGCAAGGTTTTTATTCCCCTGACATGACATGCCAAGAGTGACATTCCTGTAAGAGGCAGGGTTTCCTAGCACCACTTCCACCAAATAACAGAGAAACTTACCTGGGAATTAGGTCATTAAAACAGACGGTCTGACTCACAACAAGAGATGGATCGATAAGTGACCTTTGACGGATTGGAACCACTGATCAATGATTACTTTTTTATTAAATGATTCTTTTCCTGTGCCAGCAGGGACTCCTTCCCTCACACACAGCATTAACATTAACCTTTGCTGCACAAGCATTAAAGGAGACAACACCACAGAGGACTGTCAAGACAGGAGTGAGCAGCAAGAGAAAAGGCAAAACAGAAGTTCAGCCCAAGGAAATGCACTCTTGCCCCTTCTTAGATGGTTGGCTCATGTTGCCCAGTTTCACCAACACTACTCCACCCTCCTCTGTGTGTTGTACATAAACACTGGCAGGTCAGACCGAGAAAGAAGGCAGCTCTTAATATGAATAAAAAGGCTGGGAAATGAGGGATACTCAGTGAAGGCAGACGGGTTAAGGTGACACACAACATGGCCGTAACACCATAAATTAGCCATGGCACCACAACAAAAATCAAGGTCTACAATTCAAAAGGAAGGTGTGCTGACCCATAGCTCCCAGGCCCTTAACTGATGGCAGACACAACTTGAAGCCTTTCTATTTCACTGTCTGGCTCCATCCCAAAACACTTCTGCTTCTATCCATGCCAACCCGTCTGACTCCAAATCATTTGCTTCTCCCGAGCAGACATCATCAGTCACACCAATCTGCGAGAGCTATTTTGTGAGATGGGGAAAAAAGCCCCTCAGGGAAAAGCACAGCTCATCAAATGTGCTATGCCTGCATCTTGGGTTGAGCCTTGGCCCAGGTCTCCTGGGCTGACCCCGTACACTCATCAGCTGTGCCCTTTGTCACTGTGCCCACAGCAGAAAGACCAGGTGGAAGAAGTTTATGAAGGATGGAAGACTGCAAGCACGACATGAAAAACCTCAGGGGATGGAGGGAAACAGCTTCTTCCTGCTTTTGAGGATGGCATGCTGCAGCACGGCTTTTACTACGAAGGCTCTGCTGACTCCTCCATATACTACATTAGATGATATATCTCACAGGATAGCAGGATCATATGTTTTCTTCTCACACAGTCTGACTTCATTACTCCCAGTAAATGTTGCACCATAGTCCCCAGTGAAGCAAAATGTCTTTGTTTTGGTGCAGTGCCAGGATACCAAGTGTCATCCCTGGAGGTAGTGAAGAGACATGTGGACGAGGTGCTTAGAGGGGTTTAGTGGTGGTAATAGCAGTGTTCACTTAACGGTTGGACTTGATGATCTTAAAGGTCTTTTCCAATCTAAAAGATTCTAGGATTCTATTTGAGCCTCAGATGAGAAGAACATGCTACAGGCGGCGCAGCCCTCAGCAAAAGGAAACATTTAGCTAAAGAGAAAAACATGGAAACCACAGAGCAATATGACAAGAGGTATCCAGTTCAACTTCATACATCTTGCATGTGTACAATTCACCACCATATATTTCAACAGCTGACATCCAAGGAAAGCTCAGACAAATCCAAAGTGTAGTGTCTCCCTGCTCTCTCAAAGAAACAGGAGCCATGCCCAGCTGATGTCCAGCTCATCATTGCCAATGCAAAAGCAGCTGCACTGCTAGCAAAAAGGCATGCCCTGATCCTTCCCTGGGATGGTCAGCTGTTAACTCTTTAAGCCACCAGTTTGATGTGGGAAGCAGTAATTCTACATGAGCTCTCCCTGTCAGAATGCCATGAATGCCTGCTTACCTCCAGAGGAGACACTTTTACCGACCTCGTCACTTCAGACTGTTCTTTGTGCATGCAGAAGGAAAGGCAGTATGGAAGACATGGATGTAACAAACCATGTCCACTAAGTCAGAGAAGAATAAGACAGCAGAGCGCTAATTATTATCAACAAAAGAGATCTCAGTTGTTAGGTAGAGGCTGGGGAGTCTCACCAACTACACTGCACAGAAAAATGCCACCAGAGATAACAAAGCTGTCTCAGCTGAAGAAGGCAGCACGCTCAAGTCTCCCCACAGTCTTGCTTCAAGAACACATTTCTTGATCTCATAGGCCTCATTTCTTTCCACGTACTTACATGTTCACTGGTGTCTTCAAGGCCTCAATCTGCATATGTAAAGTGTTCCCTTGCATGCTCAACTTCCTCTCCTCCCTCATCAGAGAGGGGAATGATCACAGGTAGATATTATAGTTTAATCTACAGAGTTGTTGCATAGATTAAGAAATTGCATCATATACACTATTTCCAAGTCATTCCAATTTTGTGCTTCCATACTACCTCCAGCAGAGTTGCTGGGCCTCACTCCTTTCCCACTGCCATACCAACTCCCAAAAATCAAACTTCTACCTACTCATCACAGCCAGCAGGCATTACCACCCAATGTCACCTCCCCAAGAGACCTTCCCCTTCCCAAGCAGAGAAAGCTGCGCTTCTCCACAGATAAGCACAAGCCTCTCCCTCTTGATCCAGAAAAGCCAGGGATGAGGATACACAATTATAGATTCTAGCCTCAGGCTTGTCATTTGATTGAAGTTGTGTTGTTTCATTCCTAGTTTTAACCAAAGAAAACGTAATTAGGGACTTGGAAAAGCAGTGACATCCAGAAGAAAAGTGGCAAGGGCCAGCATGAATCTTCCTGCTGGCTCCACAGTTTCCCTAGACAAGGAAAACAACCAAGAGCAGATGCAAGTCAGCTCCAGGAAAGAAAGGCAGGAGTGGCTGCAAATGACATCTCACAAGAGAGATGCAGAGACCCACAGTGGGAAATGAAGGAGTAACACCATAATAATTCTATCTGGAGTCCATACCTGGGGCTGTGCCCACAGTATCCTCCCTCCCCAATCCATATATCCATGCTTTGTCCTTCCAGTCACAAGCTGCATGTTGAGTCCTTTCCTGGAACTTGGTCAGAAAGCAGTATCTGAATAGTAGATGAGAGGAAAGAAGGAACATAATCCCTTTAACCCATACAAACCTCCACCCTCCTCATTTCTTCACAATGCCTTTCTATGTTCATTTCCTGCAATCCTCTACATAGCTTACCCATGTGTTTCTCCTCAATATGACTTACGAGCCCATCCAATAATTTAAGTGGTTCAAAATTATATGATTCCTCAAAAACTTTTCCCCATGGACACAGATTTTGATATATTAAAAAAAAAAAAAATATCAAAACACAGACCCTGAGTGGGATCAAGAGGGTTGATAATAACTGAATAAAAAATTGGCATCTTCTTCCCTGGCAGGCTTTAAAATTTAGAAACTTGCACTTCTTTTTTTTAGCACATCTTAATTTTAAATGTGCTTAAAATCAGTTTAACAACAAAAATCTACAAAGCTTTCTTGCTATTTGTCTTAGGTCCTAAAATAAGTTGTCACTGGCAAATTATATTCCATTAAAGGATACTACAAATTTTAAAAAAACATTATTCTATTTGAGAACTATTTTATTGGCTATTGTTAGAAGCAACACCTAAGATTAATATAACTGAAAGATTAGAAGGGAAAACACCTTCCACCTAAATGCTTACTCCATGCATTTGACAGCATTTTGTGTCAAGTCAGTTTTACTGTTTCTCTTGTAACCAGGCAGCTCCCCTGTTAGTTGAGCTGGATTAGACCCATACAAATAGGGAAGGGAAAATACATATGGAAATGCAACTGCAGAAACTCAAATATTAGCAAGTAAGCCCAAGGAGAGCACTTCTTTTTTCAGCTAAGTAAAATGAAGTTGCTGGGCACTCCTTAAACAGCGCACACACTGAAAATCCTCTGCCTCAAATAAATACGCATTTCCCATCAGGCACAGAAAAATATTCAACATTCAACAGACAGTGTCAATACTGGCTAGAGTCTCTTTTTTCTTATTTCAGTAAAGCATCTGATCTGCTTTTTCACACACTCCACCCTAGAAACATGAGACATCTATGATTCATTCTGCAACCTACCTCCCCAGTCACACACCTAGGGGGAAGGCATGTTGCGTGTTTTGGGGGTTGTTTTTACATCCAAGAATAAAAATATTAAAATCACTGCATTTCTTCAGGGATTTTGTTCCTGCTCAAAAGGAGTCTCGTCACTTAATTCTTGCCTTCCGCATTTCCCCACGCTTCCCCCACATCCAACCCACTGCCTGACATTCTTTCCCTTCCCAGAGATTGACTCCTTTCCCACCTTGCTCCTTCCAGACACCCCCTCCGGTGCTGCCTCCTGGCTCTCCCCCTCTCCCTGCCTGTGCCATGTCAGCCAGGCTCTTGTGCAAATGTCCATGGGGTCAGCACACACATGAAGCTCTGTTAGATGTACACTTCATAAATCAGAAAGCTGTGTTATGCTCTCTCTATTCACTCTCTTCACTCAAGAACTTTTTCTCTAGTCCTTCTCCCTCCCAGCCTCACCTACTTCCCTATGTCCCTCTGGCCCACTGAAAGCTTGGTACTTTTCTTCATGCTTTTCTCACTTGCTCTTAAAACTTCCTTTTACTTACCCATTCTCCACCCACCTCTTCTGGCTTCTTTTCCTACCAGACTCTCACCTATGCTGTTAGCCCCAGCCACATCTCCAGTAACTCTCTACAGTTAAACCATTTACTAGGCTCCTTTAACTTTCCTCATTTGCTCCTCTGAGACCTAGCACTGCCAGTTCCCAATCACACAAACACCAAACCCGTACTCTGTCTCTTCCTCCTCTCAAACAGCACAATCTTTTGCTGGGAACTGACTGTTCATATAGGCAGCAATTACCAAACCTTTTTGCAGGGGTGCATGATGAAGTGCCACTGTTAAGATGGTGGCTTACTAAGAACTTGATTGGAACAGATAAGTGAAGCCTTGATCATCAAAGCTGACTCCATTTGAAGTTCAGAAAAAGGTTTGGGCTGACTGTTCTGGGGCAACTTATCCCTAGAAGCATAGGAGAAAAAATATTTCAGCTGAGACATTTTAGCTGTGGACAGAGCTAAGAACACCAAGAAGTTCCAAGGCAAGAGGAGTCAACCCCAGCAGCCAAATACCAAAGCAACCATTTACCTCCTCCACCTCTACACACAGCCAGCAGGGCACTGTGTAAGGCAACTTTCCAGCTACTTAAAGAAGCTAAAAGCAATGAGTCAGAAGAAACGTTTATGATGCTATGATGCTAAGAGTTTCACCTGGAAAATGAGAGAAGAAAAGGAGAGTAGCACCTGCTCAGTAGGCTGACCAAAAAAGACACACCAGTGGACCAAGACACACCCCCAGCCCACAGTGAGTCAGGATGGAGCCTTTCAAAGTCTGATGCACACTACTATACATGAAAGTTGCTTACAGTGACCTGCTGCTCCAGCATCTCATCGGAAGGTTGCCTTCAGCATAACCCCCAAAACATACAGCAGGTTACACTGTGGCATGACATGCTGCCCAGCCACATACCCAGCATGTGTGTGTGGCAGGGGGAAAGGCAGGCAGAGAAGTCAACGAATATACAGGCAGCTGTGATTGAAAACTCTGAAAGTCTAAGGTCTCTGCAAGCACCCGAGTTAAAAGCAGAGGCAGTCTCCCAGATCGATTATGCATGCACGCCACTGAAAACACAGGCTGCTAAAGTGCCAGAGCCCTGCTGGATAATTTATAGGCTGGTGTTAGTATTCACAGAGCAGTGGGCAGAGTTCAAAGGAACGAGGTGGAGAATAAAAGTTTGAGCCTTATGAAAACACTGTCACAGCCAGCACGAACCTCAGCTCCAAAGGGCCTCACTTGTGCTGGGTACAGGCAGAAGCCAGCAGGTATTGTCACAGCAAATGCCACCTTGGCAAAGGGGCAGAGGGTTTGGGGAGAGTGCGCAACAAGAGCGTGCAAACTGAGAACATGGCTGCTTGCCTTTTGGAAAGTATGGGAGAGCTGTGTGCCCAACAGCCCGAGACCCATCTTCTTTCACAACCTTTCCTTATAATCCTCTTAATTCTCCTAGGCCTGCCATACACTAAATTTCCTGGGCTACACTTCTGCCAGAGAGATAACCATGAAGCAGGGGATAACTGAAGACCTTCACATGCCTTTTTCACTTATGGTCTCACCAGGATTTGAAGCCAAAACTTCAGAAAAGAAATTAATCATACTAAGTCACCTAAAATGCAAGCTTTATTTAGGTGAGCTTGAGTTTTCCAGCTTTATCACTGCCTGAACCTCTTGGCTATCTAGTTATCAAGAGAGAAAAATGGGAAGACAGTGAGGTCATCCATTTACTAAGCCAAGCCCTATGTCTGCTCACGTTTGAGATTAGACACACCACCAACGGCATTAGAATAAGTACTGTGTGGTTTACTTCAGCAGAGATGTAAAGGAAAGGCTGTCTCGCCTGTCTTCTCTTCCCTCCCTACAAGGCTACTAAAAAACCCAGATCTTACAGACAGGCATACAGGTGCACACCACGTACTGTCGCTATTCCCCATAACCATCTAGCGCAGGAAAAGCAGTACAAGGGAAAGCCCAGTATATGGACAAGATAAACTGGGGGGTTTAACCAATATTTCACTATTGCGTGCATGCCCAGATCATAGAATCATAGAATCATAGAATGGTTAGGGTTGGAAGGGACCTTAAAGAAGATCCCACCCTGAAACTCTTTGTCACAGCACCTTTCCGCAGCACTCAGCATACCCATCTCCAACCTACTCATTCCGGAAGAGACTCATCTGGAAATACAAGTAATTTTCTCATCTGGTAACTTTTCTCAATTAAACTCTCTGCCCCCTGCAACACATATCTGAACTGGGAAGGCACACAGGAATTTGGTATCACACAGTGTGCTGCTAGTATAGCAACAAGCACTCACTCCTTCCTGCAGGTTACAGTCTTCTGGGACATTCTGCCTGGGTGCAGTACTTGAGGCTCAGTCAATTATAGAAAGATATTTTTATTGGAGGCCACAGAGGGGCATGCTTCAGAGACACAAATCACTTAGAATGAAAACCTTTTGTTCTACATTTGGACAGCACCACACACAAGAAGATTCTTGTGTATGACTGGGGAATACAGTAATAGAATTAAATAGATTAAGTCACTAAAACTAGTCTCCTCTCCATACAATTACAATATAAAGTTGTATTTTTCTCCATAAAGTCTGGAGGACTAGAGTGTTGATAGATGCCCATTCTTTTCATCATGGGAGTGTTGGAGGGGAAGGGGTTGAAACAAGGAACCCACCTCTACTCTTCTGAGCAATGGCACAGAATCTCCATGAAGGGCTAGCAACACTGTTACCTGGAATATGTAACATGATTAGTTCAGTTTCTAAATATGTGGCAATCATCAGGGTCTTGGCAACTAATCTATAGTTAGTCCACAGTATAATTTCACAGGTGGATTTTCCACAGCAATACTAAAGGTCTGAGGATAAAGGTTCATGGTGCACCGCACAGGATTTTCAAAATTGGCAGCTGTTAAGTTTGACAACCATTAACCAAGAGAACAGTTTGGGATAGAATCTCAAACCAACCCTAAAATGAAGGGTGTACTAAATGTGATTAAATAAATCAGTCTGTTGTCTATGATATTTAACAAAAAGAATTTCAACTCTATGAGACTTGAGACCTGTTTAAAGAAATGAAATAGAGATAGCAATTTGCTTTTGTAATGAAATAACTCAAGGAAGAATTAAAAAAAAAAAATTGTGCCTCCTGCCCTTTCCATTTGATTATTTACCGCTGACAGTATAAAGAAGGGAGGTGTCAGGGTAAAAAAGTATCAGATAAAGCACATGAAAACATCTGGATAGAGTCCAGCAAGAAGAGTCTATAAAGCAGACAGAAAAGACTTACATGGAAATGGAGAGAAGAGGTATAATGTGTTCAACATGAAGAGAGACACAAATTAGAGAGAACAACAACCAAATCTGAAATGACATATAAATCAGTTTACAAACAGAACCATTTTCCCAGCACAATTAGGGTGAGAGAAGAATCACTGGAGAGCTTTAAGAAATCATTCACTGAGCACTTACATGGGATAATCTAGCAAAGGGGCCCAGGGGACCCAGTTGATCTTAAGAGATCAAACTCCTCAAAGCACAACAGTCCAATTCAGCGTGTGGGAAGCCAAGCAGGTGCGGAAGGAAGCAAGTGGCTGGATGGGAAACTCCTGACAGAGCTCAAACACAACAGGAAGCGAATAGAAGGTGAAAGTGGGGGTGTGCTCCCCAGAAGTAATACTGAAACTCTGCCTCATCGTGTCAGGATGAAAGTTAGAAAAGCTCGAAATTGCATGAAAATTCACAAAATATGAAAGGCAGCAAGAAGGGCTTCTAAATGCACACTGGTAGCAATAGAATGAATAAGGAAATGGTGGGCCCAAAGCCAAATGGGACAGGGGACTAGTGGTAAAGGAAAAACACTTAGGTCCTCGATGGCTTTTTTGCTTTGGTCCTCACAGGCAAGGACCATTCTCAGCCTTCCTGTTTCATGTACCTAGTGGAAGGATCCAGGGGACTGAAAAACTACCCACAGCAGAGGAAGACTGAGTCAGGGACCACTGAAGAAAACTGGGCACGCTCAAGTCCCTGGGACCAGACAAGATGCCCCAACAGCACTGAAGGATGCAACTGCCTGATGTCACTGTGAGTTCACTCTCAGTCACGTTGGAAAGGTCACGGTGATTGGAGGAGGCCCCCAATCTGGAATGACTGAAAACAGGTAAATGTCACACCTGTCTTAAAAAAGAGCAAGAAGGAAGATTCAGAGAACTACAGACTTGTCTGCCTAACAGTCGCGACGAAGGTTATGCAGCAAATCCACACGGAACCCATTTCCAGGCACATGAATGACCAGAAGGTGATTGGGAAAACCAGCATGGATTTACCAAGCCAAAAAATCAGCCAGACCACCTTCCATGATGAGATGACAGGCCCAATGAAGAAAAGGAAAGCACAGCTTTTGAAAGAGTCTCCAATAGGATAATTGTAAACAATGGTATGGAGCTGCATCAGGAGAAGCTCAGACGGGACATCAGGAAAAGGTTCTTCACTGAGAGGGTGGTTGGTCACTGGAACAGGCTCCCAAAGAAAGTGGCCAGGGCACCAAGCCTGTCAGAGTTCAAAGACCATCTGGATGATGCTCTTAGTCATATCGTTTAGTTTTAGGTAGTCCTGTGAGGAGCAGGGAGTTGGACTTGATGATCCTTATGGGACCCTTCCAACTCAAAATATTCTATGATTCCATGATTCATAGGCAGCTGGAACTAGATGGGTGTACTGCAAAACGCATGGAAAAGTGACTGGACTACTGTGCTCAAAGGCTAGTGGTCAGTGGTACAACAAACCAATAGCAGCCAGTTATTATGGTCTTCAGGGGTTCTTTGCAGGACTTGCTGCAGTTTGTCAACATCTTCCTTGTGCTGGGAAGCCCGGAACTGGGCACAGTAAGCAGATGTGATCCAGCAAGTGCAGAGTGTGGGGAAATAATCCCATCCCTCGACCTGCTGTCTATGCTTTTGCCAACACAGCAGTGTAGGATTAGCTTTCACCACCACAAGAACCATCCTGGTGGTTAGGGGCTAAAACATGACATGCAAAGAGGCTGAGCAGCGGCATGTGGCCAGCTCAAGAAGAGCTGTATATCCGGTCCTCGTTCTCCACACTCTTCAGCACCAAACCTAATACCTCTACAGGCAGCTATGAAAACTCACCATCCATTAAGTGAGCATAAAGGACAAACTGAAGCATAGAGACATTATGAGCCAAAAAACACAGTGCTTTTAATTACTTGTTTACAAAGGTATACAGAATTCTGTAGTAGAGACAAGAATAAACCCCAAAACAGCCAACTCCCTTTTCCATAAACTCTTGCCCCAAAAGCATGTTCTAGCACTAATGGTCCCATAATTCTGCAGTTTGTATTGCAGAATTCCTGGCAATCGCTTCACCCAGAATAACTTAAATGAGACTTGATTGGACAGGTCAAGCATTAAGCTTTAGATCATTGTACCTAGTCACCATTCCACACACTCTATAAAACATGCAGCTGCATCTCATGTCCCACGACCACTTCTGGGATGCTGAACAATAAATGGCATGGCAGGGCAAAGTGGGAGACAGGTGCTGGCAACATAAGGGTTAACAGGAGGCACATTTATAACATGCCTGATGTTGGCATACTGTCTGATGATAACAAACCACACCACAGTAAAAGAGACAGAAGCACCACAGAAAGTTACTTGATGCAATTCAAATTCAGAAAGAAGGACACCCTAGAATTACCTGGTCTATGCTGCATTTTGTGGTCCTCCCAAGGTTACACCCAAAACAAGACACACGTGTGAAGCCAGCCACTGGCACAAGCAGAGCCCCTAAGGCCAAGCATGCCCAAGTTTCCCAGCAGCATGGAAGAGCCACACATCCGGAACAACTGCTCACTGTTCAGCTGAATCACAGCCCTTCACACTTTCAGGTGCTCTTGCGCTCACCAATATATAGCACCAAGGACATAATCTATATTGCACAAAATTGTTGTCTATGAATGTTGCAGTAGATAGGTTTTGCATCATCTTGGTAAGACGCCACTTCGGCCAAAACACCTCTTGTGTTATGCCACTTACTTTGGATATTTATCGTGCTGAGATCCATCAGTCTTTTCCCAGCATCCTTTTAAACACACAGCATCAAAACCCTGTGCTTACTGTCACGTTCTCTTTCCGTAATAAAAAACTACAGTTTCCCTTAAAAACTGCAGTGGACACTTCATTGCTGGACCACTGTGTCTCCCTACCTACCTACATCAGATGAATGATGGGAAGTTTGGGGACAGAAAAATCTCATCAAGTGAGAAATAAACTGTTTAAATATAAACAGATGGAAGATGCACACACAAAAACACCGAAGCAAAGGCCACAGCTTGAATTATTGTTGTAATCCTTTGCCACATGCCTACAGAAAGCTTGACAACAGCTAAGCTGTCAACATGCTATCATACCACCCATCCTGCTGACCAAGCTTTGTTTTTCTGTACTCCTCCAGTTATCTGTGTCCATCTGTTGTCTCCCGTCTCATCCTCAGCTTGCTAGCTCTTTGGGGCAGGGAACATTTTTTGCCCTGAGTTTCAGCCAGGATTGTGTAGGTGCTACCACAATAGACAGGGATAATAACAACAACAATAATTAGGCCGTATCATACTATCTCCTTGGGCTGGAATGTTCCCCTCCTGACTTCACAGCAGTGTTCACAAACAATTATTACTTGGTGCAATATGGGGCCTCATAAACAAATAATGACATCTCAACCTACCATTGACCATTTCACCAGTCATCCCTTGAGGCATGAGTTTGCTGAGCTCTCCATATGCTCCAAATGGTGAGTGCCTGTGAATTCAGCTCCAGAAGAAGTTACTAGCCTTTGCGGTGCAGCAGGACTAACGCCATGCATGCAACCCTTAGATTTTCCTTGGACAGAACAAGCTTCCTACACACAAACTGTTGCCTCCTACTTTTGTGTGTCAACCCTGACTCACTTGTAGTGCCAAGAAGCAGAGGATAGTCTCTTCATCTTCCACTCACTCTGAAGAATGGCAAGAACGTGCAGTTACAAGTTTATGTAAGAAGGCGGAAAATGGTTATATTATAAACTGCACACACACATAATGGCCAAGCCCAACAAGTACATATTCCTGGATCTTCCATTACACCAAAAGGAAGAAACTTCCTTCTCTGTGAATGTTTGTTAGGGAAAGTGGTTCTCTGCACTAGAGATGGTGAGAAATTCACTCCTAGGCCCAACTGGCTCCAGACAGGCTGTTCATATAAATCTAAGATTCAGAAAAAGATAAAAGTAACATACCACACAGTATGTCTGGGATTACTTTCTAGCAGCCACTGAATGGTTTTGCTGAACCCTTAGGGAAGAGCCCATTCCCCAAGGAACATCCTCCTCCCTGAAGTGCATTGAGCCCCTTTCACAAGGACTGAATCAGGGGTTAGGCTCCTCTTCTTAAATCCACTGGGTGCGAACACACCTCCTTGGGATGCCTAACCCACATTACCATGCTTTACAGGTGAAAGCAGAAGGGTAAGTCTTCTTTCCTATCTCCAAATCATTTCTCCACATCTTCCCGCTGTAAATAATCAGTGACCAGGATAATCCTCAAATAACTTCCATTTCCTAGTTACAAGGATACAGAAAGCTGGGCCAGCCCTCAGCTTGTTTGTTATCTGCAGAAATAGAAAGGCTCACAGTACTGGATGCTGATGTGACACTGCCAAACACACAAGCTCCCTCAGGCCTTTTTGGGACATGCACTGTAAAACTGGATCATGCCAGCAGCATGAAAGCTGCTGCAGGGGCATTTGCAGAGGGAACGTTTCGCTCTGGCCTTGCCTCCCCACGCTCCCACCACAACTGCCAGTGAGGAGAGAAGCCTGACTTTCAGGGAGTGCGAGAGGTGTTGATACCAGACATCGGGAGTTCAGGCAGCCCGTTCCCCTTCTGAGCTGGTCAAAACTGTAATAAAACAACCTAAATAAAACGTGGTGTCTCTCCGTCTCATCTCCTCTTAAAACTTCCTGTCATGAGGGCACTACAACCACTCTCAGGAAGCTGTTTTCATGATTAACTATCCAAATACTCATAAAGCTTTTCCTAGCACCTATCTCCACATCTTCCTTGCTACAAATTAAGCTGATTACTTCTTGTCCTATCCCCAGCAGACACAGAGAACAATTAATCACTGTCATCTTAAAACAAGCTTTTAAATATTGGAAGACTATTCCTGTCCCTTGTCAATCTTCTCTCTAGACTAAACCAACCCGATTCTCGGAACCAATCCTCACATGTGGCACTCACGGCTCCGGCTGCCCCTCCTCATCTCCTTCCACCGTTCTGGTTTTGCTGCTCACTCTGGACACAGGGCTCTGCTGTGGCTTCAGCAGTGGCTGCTAGAGCAGAAAAACTACTGCCTGTATGCTACACATGACATTCCTGTTAAATATACCCTAAAATGAGATTTGCTTTTTTGCAGTGTCACCACACTTGACTCACATTCAGTCTCTGACTCACTGTAGTGCCTCCCAGATCCTTTTCTGCAGTTCTGTTGCCTGGCTTGTTATCCCCCATTTTACATGTAGGCATTTGATTTTTCACCTTCCCAAGTGCAGTACTTTTCAATTGTCTTTAATAAATTTCTTCTTACGGAATTCAGACCATTTTCTAGTTTAATAGGTATGTGACCTATGTTGTGTCAAGAAAGCAGATCAACTTCCTGCCTCACGTTACACATTGGCAACAGAGGGAGCAGGGAAGGAAGAACTGCTGCGTTCAGGCAAACTTCTTAAAAGAGTTACTGTCTTACCAAAAGCCTATCAGTGTGTTACTCCCTTTTCACTCTGCACTTTTGACTGATACACTGTGGTCTTAGTAAACAAACAGTAGCTCCTCTAGCCTCATGAAATCCATTTATTCAATGAAATTACAATCCACTGCCAAAAAAGTACTGCAGCATCCCAGGTACTATGACCCAAGCTAGTACCACACAGAACTGCTAGCAACTTACTAACTAGGTGACATCAACCAACAAGGAAAACCAGGGACACATTTAAAAAACTAATTATCTTGAGGGTCTTAATCCTTAAGACCCCGCTGAACAAAATTATGCCTTTTGGTTCACTGTTGTGGACCCTCGATATGTATTTGATTAATGACTTCTATAAAATTACATCAAGGATCAATTTATTTCCTTGCATTTTCCTATAAAACTCTCAACATTATATTCCCAGATATGTATATATCATATAATGCATATACCTGAAATTATACTGGATCACACCCTCTTTCAAAGTGCTGCATGAGCTGACCAAACAAGGCAACAGATTTTGATTCCACGGCTTCAATGCAGTGTCAGACATGCATAGTCCCTTAAGAAGGTTGGCCTTAGCCCCATCACAGGATTCCTGCATTTCCCATATCTGTCCTTAAAAAAGTCAAAACAATCAATAAATTAAAATTTTGTTTCTTCATGGTCTACAAAAAGATGGCAGTGTGTAACTGGGCATGGTAACTGAATATTTAAAGAAACTGGAATACCTCTCTGCCACAAATTAAGAAGGACTTGAACGTGTCCAGAGGAGGGCAATAAAGCTAGTGAAAGGCTGGAATGTCCCTCCTATGAGGAGTGGCTAAGGACTCTGGGTTTGTCTAGACTGAAGCAAAGGAGGCTGAGAGGCCACCTTATTGCTCTCTACAGCTTCCTGATGAGAGGAGTTGGAGAGGGAGCTGCTGGTCTCCTCTCCCTGCTATTCAGTGACAGGACACGTAGGAATGGTTCAAAAATGCAGCAGAGGAGATTCACATCAGATATTAGGAAACACTTCTACACAGAGAGGGTGACCAAACACTGGAGCAGGCTTCCTAGAGGAGTGGTCGATGCCACGTGCCTATCAGAGGCATTTGCACAATGTTCTTAATATCCTTTAACTTTTGGGTTGCCCTGAAGTGGTCAGGCAGTTGGACTAGATGATCACTGTAGGTCCCTTCCAACTGGAACTATTCTGTCCTGTTCTCAGATACAGGAAGTCTTCCTTTCAAGGAACTCATAATGATTTACATATGCTAATTTGGAATTTTCAGTGGATGAAAAACTGGTTTGACACATGCTGGGAAAGAATTCAAGACTTCTGCACCTGAACTTCATATCTGAGGACTATGATGTTCATGGGTCAGGCATCAGAACATGCTGAGGGCCACCTGGCTGAAAAGCAGCTCTGCAGAAAAGGACCTGGGAATCCTGATGTTGAAGTTGAACATCCAACAGCCATGTGCCCTTGAACAAAAGCAAGCTACTGGTATCCTGGGCTGCACTAGGAGTGTTGCCATCAGATTGAGGAAGGGGATCCTTCCCCTCTACTCAGCACTGGCAAGGCCAAACCTGGAGTAGTGTGTGCAGATATGGGCCACCCAGTACAAGAGTGATGCACATAATGGGGAGAGTCCAGCAAGGGGCCAGGAATCATAGAATCATAGAACGG